>NC_056730.1:160406458-160584000 GCF_019279795.1 Protopterus annectens | reverse complement strand
TTTTTTGTTAACTAAGGGAAAAAAATCCGGGGGGAAAAAAAACCCCTTTTTTTAATGCAAAATAAAAGGGGAATGATACTGAATCCCAGATTTCCCTGCATGCTAGTCAAAAAATTTAAGAGCAGGAATGCTTGGTGCCCTAGGAGTTAGCTGACATCATGGGGGTGTCGGGTACTGTAAGCAGATTGCCCCTGGGTTTGTTTAGCTTATAAGCGGGGGTGTGCGGGGCCCTAGCACTCTTTCTTGTGCGGGGTGCCCCCCATTTTTTTGGAAAAAAAAAAAACCCAGGAAATAGCAGCTCTGTGCACATTTGAGCACTGTTTTTGGGGGCCCCCCCTTAAACAGGAAGGCAAGGGGAAGGAAAACAGCAGTAGGAAGGTAATCTAGGAGAACTAGCATAGCTGGCAGGTGAAATGTATCAGAATCAGCCAATTAAAAGGCAGCAGACCAGCCCACCCCAGAACACTACTATAAACTATGCAAACACCTTTCCTCGGGTTTTTTCACATACTCTACCCCCGGTGTATAAAAGGGGGGTTTTTTAAAAAAAAAAACAACAAAATAAGGGCTGAAATATTCATCAAAAAGGGAAGGGCTGGGGGTGGGGGGATGAGAATGCTGTGACCAACCCACAGTGAGGAGATGGAGAAGAGTGTACAGACCCAGGGTAACCTACCAGGGGTTTGAGCTGGAGATAGTGGAAAAAGGGTGGACAGGGACCTCCAAGCAAATTGTTGAGCTGTGCCAGCCATGCCCACAAAAGAACTAACAGGGGGGAACCCATCCCAGTGGATACCAAGGTAGGGCCAAAAACTACCCAAAGGTCCCTTCCAAAGCCAACTGGGGATATCATGGGGATCTCACAGGCATCAGCATCCAGGGTACTCCACCAGTTCCTGGATGCCATGTCAGCACATGGTGAGCATGTATATTTCCCCCAAAACCGTGAGGTTGGCCAGCAATATGCATCTCTTCCACCGCAGAAACCCAGGTGGGTGCTATAGACTGCAAACTCAAAAACCACCTTTAGGGGTAGGGTCTACATCAACGGGGGCCCCCCATCAACTGCCAGGTCAGGGATGCCCAGGGCAAAATGGGTTTTTGGCTGCCCGAAGCTAACCCCCCCTGGCATTTGACAGCACCCGAGATTTGCCAATGGGGACATCCCTTATGGTCACCTAGGGGGGGGTTGTTAACCCCGTGGCTGATGACACCCATCAGAAATGCACACACCGAACAAGAACCCATAATGAGGCACAGACAACCCGATTGTAATAGAGCATGTGTTTGGGATGCCAAGTCCCTTTTCCTGGACACATCCGGGGGGAGCCTTGCAGTACTCCCCTACCTAAATTGTCAATTTCCACAACAAAATCCTGGGAAACAGCGCAGGAACAGCATGGGCAGGGGCCCCACAGCCCCACCATTGCAAGGCTGCACAGGCCCGGGGACTGGAGGAGGAACAATGAGCCTGCCCCAGTAAAAAGGGGGCGCCCCGTATGCCCGGGGGCCGGCAAAAGGGCCCTACACTAAACAGGAGGGGCCCCGAAAACCCTCTGACTCCCCAAAAGTAAAGGGATGCCAAACATGACACTTTTGCTCAACCATGTTGGGGGTGTACTATGTGCATCACAAAGGACCCTCCAGCACCATCCTCAAATGGCACACCCACAAGGTAAGTCACTCTTTTCCAATTGCCAAAAAGGGGAGGGGATATCTTTATGGATGTGAGCATGCAAAAAGGGGGTAAATGCCAGCAGATCCCTTTCTTCCACCGAAAGGGAAACCCCCCAAAGGGTTGGGGGTTTGGGTTTTTAAAAAAGGACGGGAAAACCCCTTTAAAACACCCACCCTGGGGGGGGAAATTTTGGGAAAAAGGGGTTTCCTAAAAAATTTCAACCGGCCCTCCCCCCAAACGGGGGGGGGGGGGGGGGGGGGGGGGGGGGGGGGGGGGTGGGGGGGGCCCCCCCCCCCCCCCCCCCCCCCCCCCCCCCCCCCCCCCCCCCCCCCGGGCCCAAAACCCCCCCCCACAAGGTGTTTTCCTCCAAGGAAGGGGTAGTTTTTTACCGGGATTTGGGAAGGAAGGAGTTTTCCCAAGGGGAACCCCTTTGGTAATGGGGATGCCAGCGTGGTAGACCCCCATAGGGGCCACATGAACGAACCCCAAAAAATGGGCCCCAAGAAGCCGGGTTTAATGACAGGGTTTTTGGGACAAAACCCACTGGGAAATGGTTAGCCCAGTTGTCCCAAATTTTGACCAAAACACATCCGTCAGGAGGCACAGGGCACCCAAAAACAGCCCCAAAATTTAAGGGCCCGGCTGGGGCTGGGAGGGGGAACCCCGGGTGCCCCTGGCCAAAAACCCTTTTCCCCGGGGGCAAAAAGGAAAGGGGATAGCCTAAACAAACCCCAGATCCCCTATCAAACCAAGAAAGGGATCCCCAAACATGAACTGGTAACCAGTAAAGGGACCTAAGTTTTTAAACCTGGCCCCCTCCAGCAATCCAAAAATTGGGAAACCCCACAAGGAAGCCCCTTAAAATTGCCAAATTTTTTTATATGTAATGAAACAATCCAAAGGGGTTAATCAACGATGGAGTAACAAATACGGTTTGTCCCCCAATCCTCCGGGTAAAAACCCCTTTGGGGAAATGTGCAATGTGGGGGTCCTTTAAAAATGAGCAGGTTCATTTTCCAATTAATAATAAAGCCACCCTCCCTGGGAATTAAACAGGGGGTTTAGGGTTAGAACAAAAATTTGGAATGGGGAAAAATAGAGGGGGTTTGGGAAATTGGGCCCCGGCCCCCAAACCCTGAAAATTTGGGTGTGTTGCCATGCCAAAACATGGAAATCTTTTGGGCCTTTAGAAAAACCTTGGGGCCCCAAGTTTCCCCAAAACAAAGTAATTTTGTTGGGTTTGTTATGCGGGTTTGAAAATGTAAACTTGTAAACCCCTCCACATTTGCCTTAAAAAGGGGTAAACCAAAAAGGGAGGGGCCCCAGGGATTTTAAATCCCCAACTTTTAGCCCAGCCAGAGGGAACCAATTGGGACAAAACAAGGGAAAGGCGGGGGTTTTTTGGGGGGTATGAATGTTTTGGTTTAGCAACCCATTCCCATTTTCCCCAGAGGGGGCCACTTTCATTTCCCCCCCAAGGGTTAAATTTGAAAGGTGGGGAAAAGTCAGAAATTTAAATGTAAACAAAAGATGTGTCCCTAAATATCCCTCCTAGAAAAACATGGTAGGTTAGGATACAGAATGAAATGGCGTACCTGACATACCAGTACAGTCATTGCAAATGTGTACAAGTGTCAGGTGTGCCCCCCAATCCTATGTAGAAATGTAGTAACAGTCAGGTGTGCCCCCCAATCCTGGGTAGAAATGTAGAAAAAGTCAGGTGTGCCCCCAAATCCTATGCAGACATGTACTAACAGTCTGGTGTGCCCCCCCCAATTCAATGTACACACATTGTAACAGTTAGGTGTGCCCCCCTAAATCCTATGTAGAAATGTAGTAACAGTCAGGTGTGCCCCCCCTCCACTCCGATGTAGACATGTAGTGACATGTATGTGTAGGTCTAATACCAGTGGAGCACAGATGACCAGAGGTGGCCAAGGTAGCAGGATAGATTGTAGCATTTGTACAATATGCAGGTATGTGTGTGTTAGGTTGGTGTGTGTTTCATATTGTATGAGAGTGGTCAGTATGTATGCATGTTGAGGTTTGATCTGGTGGCCATTGCCTACTACTGCTAATGACAGGACCATGTCCTCAAAACTCCAGTGCCAAAGACAATTCCCCCCAGTATAACACATGCTAGCAGTAAGCCATTGTAAATGTATGGTGGTAATATGTGTCACCATGTGAAATATGGACATGGCATGACTGTTGGGCTAAATATACAAGCAGTACACAGGGAAAGTACCCCAGACGTACAGTATATAACATGTAACCGTGAAATGGACACACCATTGGAATTGTACATACAGGTATGCATCACATTATCTGGGCTTGTTGTAGGGAATACCGATGTAGTCTGGCCGAACACTTGCAGATCACAAAGGTGATAGGACTGATGTATTGGGAAATGGCTAATGTCCCTGCACAAGCCAGCAAAACTGGAATGCCCCATGCATATCTGTGAGTTAGATGCAACTAGTGTCCATAGCACACATGCACCCAGCTCACCCAAACACCACCAACAGGTACCACTAACAGGTACCTCTCCCGTCGTATCCCTCCTGTTGGGAATGGGTACAATATGACACCCACCTGTGTATGGCAATAGCAAAAGAATGCAGCATGCAGTGCAGGTGTCCCATGCAGGTGTGTCCCTAGCTGTAAGTAACACCCTGCCAGCATCCACACCACCTGATCAATACTGATAGAAAGTATTGGCATGAATACCTACCCTGTCACCCCAGGGGAATATACTGTATGGAAGTCTGGGACTGTAGGACTGACAAAATGCAATGGCCTGCTACAGCTGGCCTGCATCACCACCAAATGTCCTACAGGCCTCTGCAAAAGAAGTGAGTCTCACCTGTACTGCCAATGTATGTTATGTCATGGACACCCAAATAACAACATAACACACTCCACATAAGCCATATGCAAAGTCATGTGGACAAACCACAGTAACATGTCCACCATGTCCCACTGCATAAACTGTGGACCAACACCAAAACACAGCTGTGATGAGGTAATAACTATAAGGAAAGTATCAGAGAATGTATGCATAATGCATGGAAGAGGATAGAATAATAGAGGGGGTGGGAGCAATGGCAGCATGCAATGTGCAAGGTCCGACATATAGCCGTGTGCACATACTATCCCTGGCTGCAAACACAAAAATGGGTGGCTACAAACCTACCCATACACCACAATATGGGTAATGTCCTGATGTATGACCCCTGTCTCTTGGTAACCTGTGTGAATCTGTATAGCTATAAGGTATTGCCACAGCAAGATAAGGTCATACTGTCATGTTGATGGATGTGCAAGTATGGGATCCTCTACTAGCACAGTACCAAGCTGCTGAACTGGATACACAGACCCAGCAGCAAGTGTCTGCAGCTCCCCCTCAAGAATGGCATAACTTTCCATGAATATGTAAGCATTTGACCACAATACTGGACACAGCTGCATTCACCCTGTGTTCCCCAGGACAGCACTGTGAGCAAGAATGTCCACCTGACAGTACTTGAGGACATAAAACATCACAGTGTATAACAGTACAATGTCTGAATATCTCTGCTAACACCAGTACCATGTAGCAGAAGTAGCACAGACATAATCACCTACAGTACACAATATCCCTTGCACAGTTTGACCCCATATTGCCAACTGACCTACAGATATCCTGCAGAAACAGTTTGCTACCTGTAGGTGTAGAACAGAAAGGTCTGCACTGGAGTACAAACTATCTGGAATGGATCCACACATTCAATACAGAATGGCATACTGGGCATGCTCACACACAAACAAATGAAGCCCATGCCTGCCAACAACAGTGGACCATACATATCTGACAGTTGCAGATGTTAGTGCATACACTCCTCAGTATGCCCCAGTCATGCTTTGCACACACATTGGATAGGAATACAGACATAAATCCAAGGACAACACACTATAATATGCCAAAAGTAGACATACTTAGATGTGTGGAAGAGAGTGACAGTGACAAAGAGCCTTCCATCATGAGGCCTGTCCCACCCAACACACATCAAAATGGCTACAACCACATGATGTATAAATGTCACTCACTGTAGAAATTAGCCACTGGCATCCCTCAGCATTACAGACGATGTGGTGCAAGTGCTAGCTGTGCAACATGACTGTACAAGGCAGTAGTTATCTAGCAGTTGTATACACATACCTGCTGAATATAAACCTGTGTGTGCCTGAGTATTGTGTGTCTACCTCTAGATGAATGGATTATGGCCCATGTACACACACTTCCCTACTATAACAAGTCTGCTAATGTCATCCACTTTGAAATACACCTTTGGGAAAGGAGTAGCCTAGTAATCTCTGTGGCGTGCCCTGTAAGTTAAAAAGGAGTTCTAATCCCAGACATAGCAACTGTGTGCGTGTGTCTCTGTCTGTGCAGGGTGCAATCCCTTTTTAGGCTAGTCACACTCACTATAATTCAAATGCCCTACTTTGGCAAGGCTGCTGATGTCATTCTCTTTGAAATACACCTTTGGGAAAAAAAGTTGCCCACTAATCTCTGTGGTTCATCCTATAACTGTGTCATGTTGTAGTGTGATTAATTAAGTAGGAGTTCTAATCCCAGACATGGAAAGTTTATGTGTGTGTGTCTCTGCCTGTGTAGGGAGCAATGCATTTTAGGCTAGTTACACTCACTACAATTCAAATGCCCTACTTTGGCAAACCTGCTGA
The DNA here is from genome assembly GCF_019279795.1 of Protopterus annectens. Lineage (NCBI taxonomy): Eukaryota > Metazoa > Chordata > Ceratodontiformes > Protopteridae > Protopterus > Protopterus annectens. The sequence goes on along the minus strand of NC_056730.1, from coordinate 160,577,594 downwards.
TGTCATTCACTGTGAAATACACCTTTGGGAAATAAGTAGCTCAGTAATCTCTGTGGTGTGCCCTATAATAGCGTCATGCTGTAGCATGATATAGCACTTTGGTAGGGGTTCTATTCCCACACAGGGCAAGTGTGGATGTTTCTGTGTAGGGAGCAATGCTTTTTAGGTTAATCACACTCACTACAATTCAAATGCCCTACTTTGGCAAGCCTGCTGATGTCATTCACTGTGAAATACACTTTGGGAAAAAACTCACTAATCTCTGTGGTGCGTCCTATAACAGAGTAATGTTGTAGTGTAATATACTACTTTAGTAGGGGTTCTATTCCTACACATAGCAAGTGTGGATGTTTGTGTGTGTGTGTTTCTTTGTCTTTGTAGGGTGCAATACTTTTGAGGCCATTCACAGTCACTACAACCTCCATTGACCTTCTTTGGCAAGCCTGCTGATGTCATACCCAGTGAAATACACCTTTGGGGAAAGAGTCCTCCAGTGATCTCTGTGGCGCATCCTATAACTGCATAATGCTGTAATGTAATAAAAAGTAGGAGTTCTTATCCCAGATATGGCAAGTGTTTGTCCTTCTTATCCTGTATGGAGGTGGCTGTGAGTGTTTAACAACTAGACTCACTGAGTAGTGGATTTTGTAAATTTCTTATACGGTGGCCCTATTATATGTCACAATCTCCACCTTACATACATACATATTACAGATGTGTAATAGCCTAGAGGCTGGTGGCCCTATTATATGTCACAATCTCCACCTTACATACATACACATTACAGATGTGTAATAGCCTAGAGGCTGGGGTGGCAATCCATACCCCTACACATGACATCAAGGCCTATTGAACAAAGTTAGCAACCCTTGTATTACACAGAGAACACTCTTAACCCATGTCTCATACACAAACACACTTGCCTAGGCAACAACCGCTATGTTGGTAGTACCCTGAATATTGCCCACAGGTAGTAACCATGGTGTGATTGCAGTAGACTACAGAGAGCATGGCACTCTGTCCATCAGTACAGTAGGCATGTGCATGCAGACAGTGTGCCTTCACTATTTTCACCACTGGATGCCTGCAACACCTGTGGTGCCATTAAATGTGGCCCACAAAGGACATACCATGCCTTAAACATATGCCCTGTATGGACAGATGCCACTCACACTAGGGAATACCTGCATCATGCTATCAATGAAGGTGCAGGGTCAACCTGTTGTCCATTACCAGTTCCCAGCACATGAGGCCAGGACAGGCACATTTGATGATAATCTGTGTACACAACATGGGCCAGACAACCCAGGTACAGTTCCACATGTCACTGTACATGCCATGTGGGACGTGTGCACATCCCAGACAGCATCCATGTCATGGACTAAAGAACACATACATGGCAATCATTGCACAGCAATGGCCACACACATTAGTTACCCAGGTGACTGGATGGTGACTACAATACCCACCTGTGTGGGCCAATCCAGACACTACACACCTGAACCACAATGCAGACCATTGTCATGTGGCCTGATGCCAAGGTATACCCTTCACCTAGCCTCGTATAGCCTTCTGGCACAGCCAACCACTACACACCCGTGAAGCAATGCATGCATGCATGTCAGTACTGGCACCCTGTGTCTGTGTGTGTGATGTATGATGATTTTGACCACATTCACACTCACTACAACCCCCATTGGCATACTGAAGCATGTTGTCTGATGTCAGACACCTTCACACACCCTTTGCCCATATAACCTCCGGATAACCCCTGTGGTGCATGTGATACCTGCACATTACTGTATTGTGGCAAACTAACTAGTAAGGAAGTGTATTCCTGACCCTGCCAAGTGTGTCAATGTGTGTGAGTCCATGAGAGAGTGTGGCTGTGTTGACGCTGACACCTGTTCATGTGGACAGGCACGTGTACTATACCTGCCATATCACTACCATATCACTGCTGCAGATGTCACTCACCATCACATATACATTTGGACAGCTCCTTGACATGTAAGCTATGTGGTGCATGCAATAACTGCATAGACATGAGAGAGCAATACATAGTCAGTCAGGGATTTGAAACCCTGTACTGGTGGGTGTGTGACACAAACATGCTTAGGTTTTACTCTCCCAGCCCCTCCCTGACTTACTTTGTCTCTGTCTATCTCTCTCACTCCCTCTCTGGTGGATGTGGAGGACTACACCTGCTTTGCTTAGGCAGCAGCATGTGTTTTGTAAGTGATGCTTATGATCACCTGATGACCTTTGCATGAATTGCAGCCCTCCTCTAGCTGATTGCATGTGGAACAGCTGTGATAACATTCCCATAGCCAAATGCATGGAAACACACTCCAATATCTAGAAACATCATGTTGGTGTTGGGCCTTTTCATTCACTGTGAGCAGGACCTAGATCTGGTGTTTGGCAAATAGCATCACAGATGGATTTGGGATTTACCTCTAACAACATATACTGTGGAAAGAGGCCAACACACAGGAGGGGGATGTGCCTGACATGACTACAGAATGTAAGTGTTGCTATTCTGCATTTGGAGTAATGTCGGTTTAACAGGGTGTGTGTGTGGATATGGCTGGTCTACATGTTTTAATACCTGTCATGACAGTGCTATGTTTTTAAGGAAACCCCCATCTGTAGGGTCATCTGCAGACTGGGCAGTGTGTGGTGCTTTTTCTTTCTTGTGTTACTCACAGAACACCTATCTGAGAACTGCAGAAGCATAGTGTGAGGATTGTAGTCAGTCCATGCTGACAGCCATGAGAGTTACTTACTTCATAACCCTCATAGGACATATGTCACAACAAGCCCTGTTACAACAGCAAATGTATGAGGTTATCACAGCAACATGTCAATACTGGCCCTGTGTTTCTGCCTCCAGCCACAACTTGTCAACCTTTGTACATATGTCATGCAGTAAGAGGTGCATATGTTCTGTACACCATTATTTACTGACATCATATCTGATAACAAGCCAGTGAGATATCAGACTGCTACACATGTTATGTATAGTAGGGGTTATATTTGAGGACATAACCTGGGCATTCTGTGGTTGTGTATACAGTACTGAGGTCTGTGTACTTATGGCAATTGTCGACAGTGTGTGTGTATTGTGAATATGTACCTTGGTATGTATACAGACTGTGGTAGATGTCATTGTTCTTGGTCCTGTTCTATCTGATCTTACATGCTACTCCAGTGTATGGTACTTTATCAGCTTACATGTTTGTAGGACCAAACACACACATGTCCAATACCACAGACAGGCATTGGACCACACTGTGTAGTGGCCCAGTATATGTAGGGTTAGTTTGTGAGTGGCACATATGAGGATGGTGTTGATCAGACAGTCCATATACTGTAATATCAAGCTAGTTTACCATATGTGGCTGCGGCTATGTTCACATTGGTTGTGGGTATGCATTTACACACAGGTGTCTGTTACTGTGTGCTGTGACATGCCAGTAGAGCCTGCTGTATTTGCAGGTACATGTGTATTCCCCCATAAGAAATGTAGGCCAGTGTTGTGGCAATCTGCCTGTAGCTTGCACATTACTTTGTAACAAGCCTAGCAGCTTAGGGTACTGACCCAGTGTGATGTTATGTCCAGATATTTGCCAGATGTACTGCTGCCGGGCCACCATAACTGTCATGTATTTCTGACAAAACAGTGGGATGCTGTACAGATGTATGTCACTAACTAGTGGGTAGTATGTCCCCATGTGACCTCTGCACCAGCTGTTATTATGTGTCTGAGCAGACAGGAGTGTGTGAATGCATAACCTATGGGGGCATATGTATTCCAGTATTTACATGATATACCCATCTACATGGCTGTTAACATCCACACTGTCAGGCTTGGTCCACATGTCTTGCACTAAGGGGTTCTGTGTATACCTCTGGACTTACCAGAGTGTGTCAGACTGTCCACATTTACTGACCATATCTCGGTTGTAGTCCACAGGATCATTACTGTGCTAGCAGTTGTACTGCACTATGATGTCCTTAGGATGTCTGTCAGTAGCCAATGGCACACATGTTAAAAGCAGATGTGACCTCCTACACACAACATGTCTGTTAAGTCAACCCCTATTACAGTAGCAAAAGTCTACATATATGCCTGCAATACATACCTGACATCTGCGTGCACTAGGACTTCACTCCATGTTCTGGACATATGGTCAACATATATGCATATATAATTATCCATATATCTATATAGATATATACACATATATATATATATATATATATATATATATATATATATATATATATATATATATATATATGTGTGTGTATATATATATATATATATATATATGTACACATATATATATATATATATATATATATATATATATATATATATATATATATATATATATATATACATACAGATATAAACACTTACATATATGCATATTCAAAGCAATATATCTCTACACACGTACAGATATAGATACATATGCACATATACTTATGGATATCTACATATATATTGTCAGTAATAGGTATATCAGAATAGATATGTATGCACATATAGTTATAGATATCTACATATATATCTACATAAATAGCATATCTGTGCACATATGATGTGCATACATATATAGCTATATATAAATATATCTATATATACATATATATATATATATATATATATATATATATATATATATATCTATATATGTATATACAAAGAGATCTACACATGGCCATATATATGATACACTATACAGATGTGTATACAGAGATATGTATGAATATGCATGTGTATGTACATGTAGACATATATCAACATATGTATATGTATATATCCATATTCCTGTCATGTGTAAACATCACGGTTGTGTATACCCTCCCATATGTATCTCACTGTATGTATCTGACATGTGTACATTATGATAAAACAACATATGTGATGCAACAGTCATATTAATAACAAGTACTACACAATTGTGGAAGTAAAGGCAATAGTTCAATATTAATCAATATGTGTATTGACAGATATATTGGAAAACCAACAGCTGTTTTCACAGTGGTCATGGTGTAGTGGTTAAGTGTTTTGACTATAGTGTCCTGGGTTCAAGACCTATAAGGGCTGTTCATTTTGTTTCTGGGCAGAACAAGGGCTGTCTGATAACAGAGTGGTTAAGGCAGTTTTGAGCAGCTTTAAGTGCGTTTGTGCAGGTTTGCACAAAGCTAAGCAGTACTAAGCTACAGGTAAACGTACGGGCGCTTACACAGTGTAGGGTTCACTTACCAGGGCAAAAATCAGCTTAGCTGTTATATTAGAGCAATGTTAATACCTGATAAGCATGGCTTAGCCCTGGTAACCAGTTCACACCACCCAGTCTGATAACATAGCAGGGCAATGACATCTGTAACAAGTGTATGTAATGCCATATATAATACATGCACCTATGTGCTGTCATTACAGTAGCAAGGGGGGTGAGTGTCATGTCTGGGACACACAAGTATATGCGGCTTGTACAGCACTGTTATCTATGTGAATGTGGTACATACAGGGGTAGTAGCCAAGGGTACTAGCTGTCACACTGGCATGTTGTGTATCTTGGCGTTACTACTGTTGACAGTGCTTTCCCAGGCAAGGGTACAGTGCTAAATGTAGTACTGACAACAGGCATACCTGCAGGCATAGCTGGACTCTAAGGCCTTCCTGTTGTATCCCTGAAGCGTGAGCTGTGCACAGTATATATCCCCTACTGGATAATGATCTGACATGTGGAATGTAACTGTAGAATACCGTCTGTACAGCACATGTTAGTGAGGGCATCCAACATGTAGTTATGGCATACATATTGTTTTCAAATGTCTATCTGTCAACACATTCATCCTACTGCATAGCTGCTTGCCAAGCTGATGACTGTCAGTCTCTGTACAGATGTGCAGGTGGTGGGTATCCAGTTGGGATATGTACAGGCAACCTATGCTTGACTGACACTGACATGTCTGCCCAGCTGTGTAAGAACTGACACATATAGGAGACAACACCCTGTACACAGCACATGCCAGCAGTACCTACACTACACTACCACAGTCAACAGAACATGCTTGGGTACAGGTCTCCATCACATACACTAACCATGTGTTGTAATACATGTTGCATACATGTCAACTTGATCACCTCAGTGGCCATGTGCAGGAGGCACCCAGATTAATTGGCTGATACATGTCACTCTCACCCTGAGGGTCACCACAGTGGTGTTTGTCGATAGATTGCCTGCTGCCACATGGCAGGTGGCAGGATACCACTGTACACACATCCCCTACACAACCCATTTCTCCATGGACAATAGCTAGGTACACAGCTATGACCACCTGCAGTGATGCACCCCATTACTGACACATGTGTACATGTGCATTACTGAGTATAACAGTGTCTATGTGTTAGCACACCTGTACTCGGGAATTCCATGAGGGCATTCACAACCACCACAACACCCATTGCCATAGTCAGTTGTGGCTGCTGCTGTATGGGACATTACATGTACCCTCTTACACTCCTTTCCCTACTGGTTACATGAGCCTTGCAGTACCAGCACTACAGTGTTGTACAAATGGGTTGTTAGGCATGGGATACCCATTGAGTTCTGGCAAGTGTGTGTATGTGTGCATGCCTGTATATCTGGAGGGTACAGCATTCCAAGGCCACATACTCCTATTACAATACCCATTGCCACACAGTAGTACAGATACTGTTGTTGCTGCCCATAGGTGAGGCATGACAATGCAACACCCTACTATGCCTGTGGCATGTGCATTAGATGCATATCCCTGTAGTACCACTGTTGGGATATACAATGGGTTGTATTGCAGTCATGGGCAATGTGTGATGATGAGTATGTCAGACTGTCATCATAGGTTTCAGGGAGTGCAATATCCACTGGGGGATGTGGATGTTGTGCATACTGTCATTACACAAAGGTACACCCAGTATATGTCCCATGTACCACTTTATGGTTATTACTGTCACCATCAACCATACAGGTAACTGATACCACAATCCAGCCCAGTTATGCATGTGCTGTGTGCAGCCTACCTGTAACACATTGGGCACACAGTCAACTTAGTTAGCAGCGATAGGCCCAAGTCCCTTGAATGTGTGTCTGCCTGTTATGTGTCTGTTAATGTGTATATGAAGGTATGTCACACTATGTATTGTCCATATACACCCATTGCATGCCGCTTTAGCATACTGTACATGTCTGGAGATGTTCTGCATGTAACATGTAACCTGGAACACACCTCACCCTAAACGCTGTGTGGTGTGTGCAATGAAAGCCACACACTTCAGTAGCACTACATACCTAGGTAGGGGTCTAGCCCCAGTGTTGCCAAGTAAGAGTGTGTGTGCATGTGGATGGGTCTACATCAGGTTGTAGATTATACACATCCCAGCGGGTCACCTGTCCATGTGGCACAGACAATACCTGTTATACAAACCTGTGACATGTGTTCAACTGTACCCCAGATATGTCACAGCCATGGTGTCACCACAGTGCCATACCCCATTCGGGAATATGACAGCAGCCCATCCTTCTGCTGACACATGTACACCTACAACACAAATGGATAATAGTATGGAGACAACAATCAATCAGTGTTACTAACAGCTATAATGCATTATTGCTGGATGGCTACACTACCTGACATGTAAGCATTAAACTATACTCCTGACAACATGTTACACTGCAGTACTTTGGTACACTGTAGTACAGTCACCATGTGCATAAGAACCATATTAGCCTGTCCCTGCATCGATGTTATGGATGACAAGGATGTGGCACAGGTATCATCATATGCACAGGGTGTGTTGTTGGTTTGCCAGAGGCCAAGGGTGGACCAGACATTTGACACCATGTGTGTGGGTGAGGGGTGTAATGAGGTAAAGTGGGTGTGGTGATGTGGTGTGTGTAGGTATGGGGTTGCCCTAGGTGTGTTCGTATAGTGTGTGGGTATGCATGCACATAGCTCTGCCATGTGGCTGCCCTACACAGGTGTTTAAGGACAGCTGCAGACCATACTTGGCAGGGTGTGCAGTTCATTGCCTCTGGCCAAGAACATGTGGACTGTGCCTGCCAGGGGCTCCATGGGCATGTCCAGGTATAGGCCTTGATGTGCTACTTTCCCCTGATGATGACAGATGTCTGCTAGAACCAGGTCCCTCCTGGGACTGTCCAGGACTATGTGCTTGTTGCCTGCTGTGGTGTGGTGTGGACAGTGCCCCCCCCACAGTGCCGGAGCTGGTAGTGCCACTACAGGAGCCCCTTGGTGTCCTAGCAGGTCCACGTTGACTGCCAGCTGTCGGTGTGGCCGGTCTATGTGCACGCAACAGTCGCCGCACTCCCACCACATGTTCAAGGATGGACAAACCAAGGTCGATATGGGCCATCATCTCACCAGACCATCTATCCATGAGCTCGGTATAAGTATGGATGGCACAAGACAGTTCACGGAAGTTGTTGCTTGCAGATGTGAGAGCAGCCCCCTGCAGCCTCAGGCCCTGTCTGGTGTAACGTTCCATATGTTCCTACACAGCCATGACAGCCTGAAACATGTGCCTGCTGGTACCAGTTGTTGTGCATCTGCCAGGGGCATGATGACTAGCGGCCTTACCATGAGCACCCTGGGAAATCTGCCTATGTGGTGCCCTGCCAGACATCCAGCTATGCCTGCTGTGACCAGACACAGTAGGCATGGTTATCACACTCTCCTGTGCACTGCTACCAAACGCCAGCTGTCCCTCCGCTATAGCCACTAGTGATGGGGTATGTATAGGCACTGAAACTGTATGCGGGGTTGGGGTGGCTAAAAGGGAGATGTCAAATGATGGTGCTGTTTCGGCCCCTGACAACCCCACCTGTGCCTGAAGAGTACTATCATCATCTTCGGTGTCTACATGGATACCAACATCAGATTGCATGCAGGAGGGACTCTGACCCACCTCGCCACCTGTGGGGGAAAACAAGAAACGCACTTTAAGACCTGTACAGCATTGCATAACAGTACACACACACACACACACACACACACACACACACACACACACACACACACACATACACTCACACCACCTTAATACCTACCTCTCCGTGACTTTACAGACAGTCCCACGTTTATTCCCATGCGTTCTCCATCCTGCATCACACTTGGTAAAATACACTCATTAATACCACTCATTAATGTATCATTCCTCTAAATGCCTAGACAAGTGATCACAACACAAGACCTGTTACTCCATTACCTCCCTGACCTGAGTGGAGTGATTTTAAATGGCCTCACTGCTGTCATTCAGTGTTCACCCTGTGTATGTTCGGACATCGTGAGCATGGCCCCTATACGTGAGGGGCTACTATGTTCACTCCATAATATCACGCACTGGAGTGTCATGTGTAAGTATTGCTCAGTATATGCCAAATATGCTGCTCAATAAACCTATCATGTGACAACTGTAATATATGGATACACTCCCTGATGTTGTTTAGTAATTCCCCAATGCATCTATATTGATACATACGTGTGTTGTCAGTCACCTCTCTGCTGAATGCGAGATTAAGGGTATACCTGGTGTCCACTTTCCCTCCCAATGCATGTTCCATGCTACAGACCTTATTATACTATCAGCTGTCCTGTGATTGCATACATGACAAGTATTCCCTGTGTGTCATGTGTCAGTCCATGTTCACGTACTGCATGATCTCAAAGGGAAGTACTGCTGTATAAACAACCCTACAATCACACATGTGCATACATGGACACCAACACAAACACACACACATGCACACAGGCATCCTACATGCATCAACCTCCATCCACTTCACCAGAGTGACCCTACAAAGTAACCACCAACTGAGACACACACACACACACACACACACACACACACACACACATACAGGTGAGGTTGTACAATGATAGTACACACAGTCCTCCTATTACCCATCTGTCAGCATGCATAACATATGGTACACAACAGCATGCAGTGTGGCTATAGTCAATCCATGCTAGCAACAGTATACATGTGTGTGATGCATGTGCTGTGTTAGTAGGTGATGCCCCTTCCCCTGGATACCACTGCACCCATGTACACAGTACTGCTGTGCACCTGTTCTGCACCCTGCCATGTACTGTGCACCAAACCTCACAGGTGTACAACCCATTGCTGAATGTGTAGCACTGTGTCAGTTATGTTAGCTCTAATGCTCACAGCCCCTGTGTTTGTCAGCAACACATACCTGGGATGATATGTGGACAGATGTCATTTGTGAATGCCTGATGTCTGATTTGCAAATCTCAACATCAGCTTACCATGTATGACCAATCCAATACTATTACACTGACAACCATCGGAGCATACCATGGCTATGGGGAGTGTACACACCCTTGTTGATATGACGCACCATTCCTTGATCTGCCATGGGACCACATCACCACATATATTAACAGTACATGAGCCTGATATCTGACATATGTTCTGTTCAATCACATGCAGTGTCTACAGAATGTGTTAGATGTGCGGATGCTGACCACAATGCATACACTCTGTGTGTGCATATGTGTGCACACCCTTATCATGACGGTCTGTTGCACCTATTGTTATGCGTACTACAGCAGTCACTACTCCTGGCAGGGGTATACAAGCATGGGTCATCTGCATTTGCCAGTGTATGTTCAGTCTGCCCTACACATGCCCCCCAAATCTGCATGATTGCAAGGTCTACTCATGTGCACATCCCTTGGTGTTCACACACTGCCAGCACTATTGCTGTGGGGGTAGGATTACATCTGCCACAGTTCCTGAACCTGACTGTGTGCAGATACAGCCATTCTTAGCATCCTTAGGATCCCTGCTGCAGTGCACTGGTGTGTCATGCTGACACACCCTCCCACCTTCACCCTTTTTTGCAGATGCTTGAAAGTCAGTTTGCAGTGTCCCATAACTGAACAGCACATGTTACAGCCTAGTCCCAGCTGATAATGTGGACCACAGTAATACGTTATGCCATAGTGTAACTCTGTAACAGTTGCCATTGTACTACTGGTATATACACTGTTGTTGTAATGTATATGAGTGATGTTTCCCACATGTCCCTACTGTAGGCCATGTATCCCACCATTATGTTACTCCCTGTGTACACATTCTGCAATAACAGGATGTTAGTTATCTTGCAGGTGTCTGACATACCCTTCCAATACCCCATCATGGTCACCACTGTGATGCCGTGCATTTAACAGCAACAATACGTGCACATGTAAAGCATGCATTCTAGGTAGGTGTGTTAGATGTGTGCATGGAATATACCATAGCCATTACATGCCCGGCGTATTGGCAAGCATCAACATAAACCATACTCACCAGCTACAGGCTGCTGCCTTGGTGGTATACCAGAGGGACCTACATAAGAGGGTGAGAGATGCAAAGTCAGTGGCCACATCTGTGGCATTGCTACAGAGTGGATGCAGCATTACAGTACATCAACAGTACATGTCCACAATACTACCATGTATGCACATCTCTTTATCACTACTATGCAACAACAAACTATATCTATAACATGTCAGATATGCATGATCTACCTGTACAGATGCAGATGCATATGCAACAGTGGTCTACTGATGTGCCCTGTGGCCTTACCTGCACACTCCTCAGCCAGTATGTGGGTAGCACCCACCTCCACAATGGTGTCCGGCAGTTATTGGGTGTGCAGACGGGCAGGTACCATGAGGCTTGTGAGGAGCTCCTCAACACATGTCAAAGGGGATGGATGGCATGGCACCCCCCATTGTGAGGTGATCCCCCAGACTGCAGCAGCACGCCAACAGGCATTGCAAAGCAGGTCTACACCTTACATACATACATATTACAGATGTGTAATAGCCTAGAGGCTGGGGTGGCAATCCATACCCCTACACATGACATCAAAGCCTATTGAACAAAGTTAGCAACCCTTGTATTACACAGAGAACACTCTTAACCCATGTCTCATACACAAACACACTTGCCTAGGCAACAACCGCTATGTTGGTAGTACCCTGAATATTGCCCACAGGTAGTAACCATGGTGTGATTGCAGTGGACTACAGAGAGCATGGCACTCTGTCCATCAGTACAGTAGGCATGTACATGTAGACAGTGTGCCTTCACTATGTTCACCACTGGATGCCTGCAACACCTGTGGTGCAATAAAATGTGGCCCACAAAGGACATACCATGCCTTAAACACATGTCCTGTATGGACAGATGCCACTCACACTAGGGAATACCTGCATCATGCTATCAATGAAGGTGCAGGGTCAACCTGTTGTCCATTACCAGTTCCCAGCACATGAGGCCAGGACAGGCACATTTGATGATAATCTGTGTACACAACATGGGCCAGACAACCCAGGTACAGTTCCACATGTCACTGTAAATGCATGTGGGACATGTGCACATCCCAGACAGCATCCATGTCATGGACTAAAGAACACATGCATGGCAATCATTGCACAGCAATGGCAACACACATTAGTTACCCAGGTGACTGGATGGTGACTACAATACCCACCTGGGTGGGGCAATCCAGACACTACACCCCTGAGCCATACTGCAGACCATTGTCATGTGGCCTGATGCCAAGGTATACTCTTCACCTAGCCTCGTATAGCCTTCTGGCACAGCCAACCACTACACACCCGTGAAGCAATGCATGCATGCATGTCAGTACTGGCACCCTGTGTCTGTGTGTGTGGTGTATGATGATTTTGACCACATTCACACTCACTACAACCCCCATTGGCATACTGAAGCATGTTGTCTGATGTCAGACACCTTCACACACCCTTTGCCAATATAACCTCCGGATAACCCCTGTGGTGCATGTGATACCTGCACATTACTGTATTGTGGCAAACTAACTAGTAAGGAAGTGTATTCCTGACCCTGCCAAGTGTGTCAATGTGTGTGAGTCCATGAGAGAGTGTGGATGTGTTGACACTGACACCTATTCATGTGGACAGGCACTATACCTGCCATATCACTACCATATCACTGTTGCAGATGTCACTCACCATCACATATACGTTTGGACAGCTCCTTGACATGTAAGCTATGTGGTGTATGCAATAACTGCATAGACATGTGAGAGCACTACATAGTCAGTCAGGGATTTGAAACCCTGTACTGGTGGGTGTGTGACACAAACATAGGTTCATAGGTTCATAGATTAGTACTAAGCTAACTGCCCTTGCGAGCCATTTTAAGCCTAGCCAATTATCCCTTGTGAGACTCAAACCCTGCACCTTGTGTTTGCAAGGCAAACACCTTAACCATTAGGCCACCCTCCCTCCTTAGGTTTTACTCTCCCAGCCCCTCCCTGACTTACTTTGTCTCTGTCTATCTCTCTCACTCCCTCTCTGGTGGATGTGGAGGACTACACCTGCTTCGCTTAGGCAGCAGCATGTGTTTTGTAAGTGATGCTTATGATCACCTGATGACCTTTGCATGCATTGCAGCCCTCCTCTAGCTGATTGCATGTGGAACAGCTGTGATAACATTCCCATAGCCAAATGCATGGAAACACACTCCAATATCTAGAAACATCATGTTGGTATTGGGCCTTTTCATTCACTGTGAGCAGGACCTAGATCTGGTGTTTGGCAAATAGCATCACAGATGGATTTGGGATTTCCCTCTAACAACATATACTGTGGAAACAGGCCAACACACAGGAGGGGGATGTGCCTGACATGACTACAGAATGTAAGTGTTGCTATTCTGCATTTGGAGTAATGTCGGTTTAACAGGGTGTGTGTGTGTGTGTGTGTGTGTGTGTGTGTGTGTGTGTGTGTGTGTGTGTGTGTGTGTGTGTGTGTGTGTGTGTGTGTGTGGATATGGCTGGTCTACATGTTTTAATACCTGTCATGACAGTGCTATATTTTTGAGGAAACCCCCATCTGTAGGGTCATCTGCAGACTGGACAGTGTGTGGTGCTTTTTCTTTCTTGTGTTACTTACAGAACACCTATCTGAGAACTGCAGAAGCATAGTGTGAGGATTGTAGACAGTCCATGCTGACAGCCATAAGAGTTACTTACTTCATAACGCTCATAGGACATATGTCACAACAAGCCCTGTTACAACAGTAAATGTATGAGGTTATCACAGCAACATGTCAATACTGGCCCTGTGTTTCTGCCTCCAGCCACAACTCTGTCAACCTTTGTACATATGTCATGCAGTAAGAGGTGCATATATTCTGTACACCATTATTTACTGACATCATATCTGATAACGAGCCAGTGAGATATCAGACTGCTACACATGTTATGTATAGTAGGGGTTATATTTGAGGACATAACTCAGGCATTCTGTGGTTGTATGTACAGTACTGAGATCTGTGTACTTATGGCGATTGTCGACAGTGTGTGTGTATTGTGAATATGTACCTTGGTATGTATACAGACTGTGGTAGATGCCATTGTTCTTGGTCCTGTTTTATCTGATGTTACATGCTGCACCAGTGTATGGTAACTTATCAGCTTACATGTTTGTAGGACCAAACACACACATGGCCCATACCACAGATAGGCATTGGACCACACTGTGTAGTGGCCCAGTATATGTAGGGTTAGTTTGTGAGTGGCACATATGACGATGGTGTTGATCAGACAGTCCATATACTGTAATATCAAGCTAGTTTACCATATGTGGCTGCGGCTATGTTCACATTGGTTGTGGGTATGCATTTACACACAGGTGTCTGTTACTGTGTGCTGTGACATGCCAGTAGAGCCTGCTGTATTTGCAGGTACATGTGTATTCTCCCATAAGAAATGTAGGCCAGTGTTGTGGCAGTCTGCCTGTAGCTTGCACATTACTTTGTAACAAGCCTAGCAGCTTAGCGTACTGACCCAGTGTGATGTTATGTCCAGATATTTGCCAGATGTACTGCTGCCAGGCCACTGTAACTGTCATGTATTTCTGACAAAACAGTGGGATGCTGTACAGATGTATGTCACTAACTAGTGGGTAGTATCTCGCCATGTAACCTCTGCACCAGCGGTTATTATGTGTCAGAGCAGACAGGAGTGTGTGAATGCATAACCTATGGGGGCATATGTATTCCAGTATTTACATGATATACCCATCTACATGGCTGTTAACATCCACATTGTCAGGCTTGGCCCACATGTCTTGCACTAAGGGGTTCTGTGTATACCTCTGGACTTACCAGAGTGTGTCAGACTGTCCACATTTACTGGCCATATCTCGGTTGTAGTCCACAGGATCATTACTGTGCTAGCAGTTGTACTACACTATGATGTCCTTAGGATATCTGTCAGTAGCCAATAGCACACATGTTAAAAGCAGATGTGACCTCCTACACACAACATGTCTGTTAAGTCAACCACTATCATAGTAGCAACAGTCTACATATATGCCTGCAATACATACCTGAAATCTCCCTGCACTAGGACTCCACTCCATGTTCTGGACATATGGTCAACATATATGCATATATAATTATCCATATATCTATATAGATATATACACATATACATATCGACATACACAGCTGGATATATATATATATATATATATATATATATATATATATATATATATATATATATATACACATATACATATAAACACTCACATATATGCATATACACAGCAATATATGTCTGCACATATACAGATATAGATACATATGCACATATACTTATGGATATCTACATATATATTGACAATAACAGGTATATCAGAATAGATATGTATGCACATATAGTCATAGATATCTACATATATATCTACATAAATAGCATATCTGTGCACATAGGATGTGCATACATATATAGCTATATATACATATATCTCTATATATATATATATATATATATATATATATCTCTATATATATATATATATATATATATATATGTATATACAAAGAGATCTACACATGGCCATATATATGATACACTATACAGATGTGTATACAGACATATGTATGAATATGCATGTGTATGTACATGTAGACATATATCAACATATGTATATGTATATATCCGTATTCCTGTCATGTGTAAACATCACGGTTGTGTATACCCTCCCATATGTATCTCACTGTATGTATCTGACATGTGTACATTATGATAAAAAAACATATGTGATGCAACAGTCATATTAATAACAAGTACTACACAATTGTGGAAGTAAAGGCAATAGTTCAATATTAATCAATATGTGTATTGACAGATATATTGGAAAAACAACAGCTGTTTTCACAGTGGTCATGGTGTTGTGACTATAGTGTCCTGGGTTCAAGACCTATAATGGCTGTTCATTTTGTTTCTGGGCAGAACAAGGGCTGCCAGATAACAGAGTGGTTAAGGCAGTTTTGAGCAGCTTTAAGTGCGTTTCTGCAGGTTTGCACGAAGCTAAGCAGTACTAAGCTACAGGTAAACGTACAGGCGCTTACACAGTGTAGGGTTCACTTACCAGTGCACAAATCAGCTTAGCTGTTATATTGGAGCAATGTTGATACCTGCTAAGCATGGCTTAGCCCTGGTAACCAGTTCACACCACCCAGTCCGATAACATAGCAGGGTAAAGACATCTGTAATAAGTGTATGTAATGCCATATATAATAAATGCGCCTATGTGCTGTCATTACAGTAGCAAGGGGGGTGAGTGTCATGTCTGGGACACACAAGTATATGAGGCCTGTACAGCACTGTTATCTATGTTAAAGTGTTACATACAGGGGTAGTAGCCCAGGGAACGTGCTGTCACACTGGCATGTTGTGCATCATGGCGTTACTACTGTTGACAGTGCTTTCCCAGGCAAGAGTAAAGTGCTAAATGTAGTACTGACAACAGGCATAGCTGCAGGCATAGCTGGACTCTGAGGCCTCCCTGTTGTATCCCTGGATCGTGAGCTGTGCACAGTATATATCCCCTACTGGATAATGATCTGACATGTGGAATGTATCTGTAGAATACCGTCTGTACAGCACATGTTAGTGAGGGCTTCCAACATGTAGTTATGGCATACATATTGTTTTCAAATGTCTATCTGTCAACACATTCATTCTACTGCATAGCTACTTGCCAAGCTGATGACTGTCAGTCTCTGTACAGATGTGCAGGTGGCAGGTATCCAGTTGGGATATGTACAGGCAACCTATGCTTGATTGACACTGACATGTCTGCCCAGCTGTGTAAGAACTGACACATATAGGAGACAACACCCTGTACACACCACATGCCAGGGGTACCTACACTACACTACCACAGTCAACAGAACATGCTTGGGTACAGGTCTCCATCACATACACTAACCATGTGTTGTAATACATGTTGCATACATGTCAACTTGATCACCTCAGTGGCCATGTGCAGGAGGCACCCAGATTAATTGGCTGATACATGTCACTCTCACCCTGAGGGTCACCACAGTGGTGTTTGTCGATAGATTGCCTGCTGCCACATGGCAGGTGGCAGGATACCACTGTACACACACCCCCTACACAACCCATTTCTCCATAGACAATAGCTAGGTACAGCTATGATCACCTGCAGTGATGCACCCCATTACTGACACATGTGTACATGTGCATTACTGAATATAACAGTGTCTGTGTGTTAGCACACCTGTTCTCGGGAATTCCATGAGGGCCTTCACAACCACAACACCCATTGCCATAGTTAGTTGTGGCTGCTGCTGTATGGGACATTACATGTACCCTCTTACACGCCTTTCCCTACTGGTTACATGAGTCTTGCAGTACCAGCACTACAGTGTTGTACAAATGGGTTGATAGGCATGGGATACCCATTGAGTTCTGGCAAGTGTGTGTATGTGTGCATGTCTGTATATCTGGAGGGTACAGCATTCCAAGGCCACATACTCCTATTACAATACCCATTGCCACACAGTAGTACAGATACTGTTGTTGCTGCCCATAGGTGAGGCATGACAATGCAACACCCTACTATGCCTGTGGCATGTGCATTAGATGCATATCCCTGTAGTACCACTGTTGGGATATACAATGGGTTGTATCGCAGTCATGGGCAATGTGTAATGATGAGTATGTCAGACTGTCATCATAGGTTTCATGGAGTGCAATATCCACTGGGGGATGTGGGTGTTGTGCATACTGTCATTACACAAAGGTACACCCAGTATATGTCCCATGTACCACTTTATGGTTATCACTGTCACCATCAACCATACAGGTAACTGATACCACAATCCAGCCCAGTTATGTATGTGCTGTGTGCAGCCTACCTGTAACACATTGGGCACACAGTCATGTTAGTTAGCAGCGATAGGCCCAAGTCCCTTGAATGTGTGTCTGCCTGTTATGTGTCTGTTAATGTGTATATGAAGGTATGTCACACTATGTATTGCCCATATACACCCATTACATCCCCCTTTAGCATACTGTACATGTCTGGGGATGTTCTGCATGTAACATGTAACCTGGAACACACCTCACCCTAAACGCTGTGTGGTGTGTGCAATGAAAGCCACACACTTCAGTAGCACTACATACCTAGGTATGGGGTCTAGTCCCAGTGTTGCCAAGTAAGAGTGTGTGTGTGTGTGTGTGTATGTGGATGGGTCTACATCAGGTTGTAGATTATACACATCCCAGCGGGTCACCTGTCCATGTGGCACAGGCAATAACTGTTATACAAACCTGTGACATGTGTTCAACTGTACCCCAGATATGTCACAGCCATGGTGTCACCACAGTACCATACCCCATTGGGGAATATGACAGCAGACCATCCTCCTGCTGACACATGTACACCTACAACACAAATGGATAATATTATGGAGACAACAATCAATCAGTGTTACTAACAGCTATAGTGCATTATTGCTGGATGGCTACACTACCTGACATGTAAGCATGAAACTATACTCCTGACAACATGTTACACTGCAGTACTTTGGTACACTGTAGTACAGTCACCATGTGCATCAGAACCATATTAGCCTGTCCCTACATCGATGTTATGGATGACAAGGATGTGGCACAGGTATCATCATATGCACAGGGTGTGTTGTTGTTTTGCCAGAGGCCAAGGGTGGACCATACATTTGACACCATGTGTGTGGGTGAGGGGTGTAATGAGGTAAAGTGGGTGTGGTGATGTGGTGTGTGTAGGTATGGGGTTGCCCTAGGTGTGTTCGTATAGTGTGCAGGTATGCATGCACATAGCTCTGCCATGTGGCTGCCCTACAGAGGTGTTTATGGACAGCTGCAGACCATACCTGGCAGGGTGTGCAGTTCACTGCCTCTGGCCAAGGACATGTGGACTATGCCTGCCAGGGGTTCCATGGGCATGTCCATGTACAGGCCTTGATGTGCTACTCTCCCCTGATGATGACAGATGTCTGCTAGAACCAGGTCCCTCCTGGGCCTGGCCAGAACCATGTGCTTGTTGCCTACTGTGGTGTGGTGTGGACAGTGCCCTCCCCCCCACAGTGCCAGGGCTGGTAGTGCCACTATGGGATCCCCTTGGTGTCCTAGCATGTTCACGTTGACTGCCAGCTGTCGGTGTGGCTGGTCTATGTGCACGCAGCAGTCGCCGCAATACCACCACATGTTCAAGGATGGACAAACCAAGG
The DNA here is from genome assembly GCF_019279795.1 of Protopterus annectens. Taxonomy (NCBI): domain Eukaryota; kingdom Metazoa; phylum Chordata; order Ceratodontiformes; family Protopteridae; genus Protopterus; species Protopterus annectens. The sequence continues at coordinate 160,557,919 of NC_056730.1, read as the reverse complement.
TTGATATGGGCCATCATCTCACCAGACCATCTATCCATGAGCTCAGTATAAGCATGGATGGCTTAAGACAGTTCACGAAAGTTGCTGCTTGCAGATATGAGAGCAGCCCCCTGCAGCCTCAGGCCCTGTCTGGTGTAACGTTCCATATGTTCCTACGCCACCTTGACAGCCTGAAACATGTGCCTGCTGGTACCAGTTGTTGTGCATCTGCCAGGCTCATGATGACTAGCGGCCCTACCAAGAGCACCCTGGGAAATCTGCCTATGTGGTGCCCTGCCAGACATCCAGCTATGCCTGCTGTGACCAGACACAGTAGGCATGGTTATCACACTCTCCTGTGCACTGCTACCAAACGCCAGCTGTCCCTCCGCTATAGCCACTGGTGATGGGGTATGTATAGGCACTGAAACTGTGTGTGGGGTTGGTGTGGCTAAAAGGGGGATGTCAAATGATGGCTCTGTTTCGGCCCCTGACAACCCCACCTGTGCCTGAAGAGTACTATCATCATCTTCGGTGTCTACATGGATACCAACATCAGATTGCATGCAGGAGGGACTCTGACCCACCTCGCCACCTGTGGGGGAAAACAAGAAATGCACTTTAAGACCTGTACAGCATTGCATAACAGTACACGCACACACACACACACACACACACACGCACACACACACACACACACACACACCAGCTTAATACCTACCTGTCCGTGACTTTACAGACAGTCCCACGTTTATTCCCATGCGTTCTCCATCCTGCATCACACTTGGTAAAATACACTCATTAATACCACTCATTAATGTATCATTCCTCTAAATGCCTAGACAAGTGATCACAACACAAGACCTGTTACTCCATTACCTCCCTGACCTGAGTGGAGTGATTTTACATGGCCTCACTGCTGTCATTCAGTGTTCACCCTGTGTATGTTTGGACATCGTGAGCATGTCCCCTATACGTGAGGGGCTACTATGTTCATTCCATAATATCACGCACTGGAGTGTCATGTGTAAGTATTGCTCAGTATATGCCAAATATGCTGCTCAGTAAACTTATCATGTGACAACTGTAATATATGGATACACTCCCTGATGTTGTTTAGTAATTCCCCAATGCATCTATATTGCTACATACGTGTGTTGTCAGTCACCTCTCTGCTGAATGCGATATTAAAGGTATACCTGGTGTCCACATTCCCTCCCAATGCATGTTCCATGCTACAGACCTTATTATACTATCACCTGTCCTGTGATTGCATACATGACAAGTATTCAAAGTGTGTCATGTGTCAGTCCATGTTCACGTACTGCATGATCCCAAAGGGAAGTACTGCTGTATGAACAACCCCACAATCACACATGTGCATACATGGACACCAACACAAACACATACACATGCACACATGCATCCTACATGCATCAGCCTCCATCCACTTCACCAGAGTGACCCTACAAAGTAACCACCAACTGAGACACACACACACACACACACACACACACACACACACACACACACACACACACACACACACACATACAGGTGAGGTTGTACAATGATAGTACACACAGTCCTACTATTACCCATCTGTCAACATGCATAACATATGGTACACAACAGCATGCAGTGCAGCTATAGTCAATCCATGCTAGCAACAGTATACATGTGTGTGATGCATGTGCTGTATTAGTAGGCGATGCCCCTTCTCCTGGATACCACTGCACCCATGTACACAGTACTGCTGTGCACCTGTTCTGCACCCTGCCATGTACTGTGCACCAAACATGCATTTAACAGCAACAATACATGCACATGTAAAGCATGCATTCTGGGTAGGTGTGTTGGATGTGTGCATGGAATATACCATAGCCATTACATTTCTGGCGTATTGGCAAGCATCAACATAAACCATACTCACCAGCTACAGGCTGCTGCCTTGGTGGTATACCAGAGGGACCTACATAAGAGGGTGAGAGATGCAAAGTCAGTGGCCACATCTGTGGCATTGCTACAGAGTGGATACAGCATTACAGTACATCAACAGTACATGTCCACAATACTACCATGTATGCACATCTCTTTATCACTACTATGCAACAACAAACTATATCTATAACATGTCAGATATGCATGATCTACCTGTACAGATGCAGATGCATATGCAACAGTGGTCTACTGATGTGCCCTGTGGCCTTACCTGCACACTCCTCAGCCAGTATGTGGGTAGCACCCACCTCCACAATGGTGTCCGGCAGTTATTGGGTGTGCAGACGGGCAGGTGCCATGAGGCTTGTGAGGAGCTCCTCAACACATGTCAGAGGGGATGGATGGCATGGCACCCCCCATTGTGAGGTGATCCCCCAGACTGCAGCAGCACACCGACAGGCATTGCAAAGCAGGTCAGAACAATGATGCCAGACCTGCTCATAACTGCAGTTCACTCCTGCTGCTCATGGACAGCCCAGCCAAACAGGACAGGGTAGTGCTGGATTAGGTGGTTTAGCACTATTTCATTTTCAGAAGCTGAGTAAGCAAGGAGCCATCCATGTGACATCTTGCCTGAAAGACATAAAGATGGAAACAGGTCTGAGCAACTCATACAGCAAGGTTACCACAGTTCTTAATACACATCTCTGTCACCCTCCACCATATCAGCAACAACAAACTGTACACACAACTCAATAGGTATGGCTACAGCTTACCTGCCAGTGGGACAGATATTGTATTGTACCATACTTTGTGCAATGTGTTTGCAGCCATGTTCCCTGTCTGGGCACCATCATTGCTGGCCTGTTACAGACTATTCATCTGCATGCCATTGTCAGGGCCACTATGGTTCCATATATACCTGTGGTATGCTTGTTTATGTGATTGCTGCACATCTGACATTCTGTGTTATTGGGGAGATCTATGCATGCTCTTGGACATGTTCCGGGATTGAGCAGACTATTACTACCCACATATGTTCTATAACAGTGACACAATAGCATGTTTAGGGAATATGTAATATGTAAATTGTTAATCACTATGTAATCCAATGTAAATACTGTCTGTTTATTTTAACTGTGGAGCTTTTCTCCCCAGGCCTCCGCTGAAAATGGACCTACATCCAGTTGGACACTCCCGGTCAACAAATTTAAATAAATAAATAAATAAATGTGCCAGCGGAACCACCTTGCCAAACTCATCTACCCATGTTACCAGGCCACATCACATGTGGGACCTACCCTGGGGCCTCCTCATGTACTGGTCCACAAATACCTTCATGTGGAACCAACTCAGGGGATGTTGTCCCCCCCGGGGGCACACACAGAAATGACCTTGTCCCCCAAGGTCAGGTCCAGGGTCTGTTCCATAGCGGGCTCCACAGACACATGTGGGATGTACTACATCACCTTGATGCACCCAGGACACATTCACAGGGTCCACAAGCTCCTCATGATCAGCCTCCAGGCCAGGCACCTTTGGGATGTGGACTGCTGTTGTGAGTAGCAGTGCGTGGTAGTCTTGTTCCCATTGTGTCGATATTGGGTACCATGGGACTTCCACATCACAGACCACACACACCATCCAGGGTGTTTACCCACCACATGTGTTACATCCCACCACTGTAGGCTGTCCCCTATATCTGCCAACCCGGACCACCTCCACAACTATACCTGCCATACTTCCCCATATTCCCATTCCCTGCATCACAGACAAGGGCAATGTGGTGGCAACAAGGGGTTCACATGTGACATACCCATCCATGTTGTACACACTGACAGCAGTATATATCTGTGTGTATTGCTATGTGTGCTGTTCCCTCACACATAGCATGCAGCACTGTGGTGGTAATATAGGGGACATGTATTTACATACGTGTGTGTGTGTGTGTGTGTGTGTGTGTGTGTGTGTGTGTGTGTGTGTGTGTGTGTGTGTGTGTGTGGGTTTGTATATATGTAGACATGTGCATATAGGTATATATCTATATATGTGTAGATATATATGATGTTGTATATATGTGTTTATATACATACCTGTATATGGGGCACATTCAGACATCAGGTCCACAATCTCACAACACCTTCCTGCACAGCTGCACAGTTCTGTCTTGCTACAATACAGACAGGTGCCACATATGGACACAGCCTAATATTAGGGGGGGTATATGTAAGGCCAGATTGCAGGTAACCCTATTACACACCTATGGCATTCCAGCATGCTACAATACAGGTTAACCTGAGTATCCTGCAAGTGCTGGGCTGTGGAACCCACATGTCCATCATTACGGCATTACTTCCACCACCAGGTATTGGCCACAGTAATATACATGCTTTCCATTACACAACACACACTATGATGGCTTACATATCAGTCAGTGCTGCTCTGCACAATTGACGGGTATGGCCCACTACCCACAGAGACCAACTCTATTGTCCTTAGCAGTTGTTCAGCTGAACATCATTACAACAACACCTGATGGCACATATAAATCATTCTACATCATCTACCCCATTATTATCGACCAAGTACTACAATCAGTTACATGCATATATACTTCACATACCTGTTGTGGGAATGATGTCTCTTCTGGATAGTTTGCTGGATGGATCTTTTTTTTTTGTTTTTTTGTTTGTTTGTTTGTTTTGTTTTTTTTTGCCGGTCACTCACTCTCTCTCTCTCTTTATCTCTGTCTCAGTCTCTCTCCAGTAAATGGATTGAGCTGCTTTGAATAGATTGCAGCATGGATATTGTAGGTGATGCACGTGATCAGGTGATGGCCTCTGTAGCAATAAGTGTCCTCTACTTGCTACCTGCATGCAGCATGCTGTGTAGTACTTCCAGTTACAACTGTCATGGCAATGCACTACCATAAATCCCTACATCATGTGGATATGGTCCCTTTAGCTTTCCTGTATGGTGGACATCCTTCTTGTGTGTTGGCAGCAGTGTTACAGACAGCAGGTAGCAATACCTCTTACAAGAGAACTTGCACACTCAGGCCAGATACATATTTGTATGAGATTGCAGAACTACAGACAGAGTGTGAGTAGTGTTGTTGTATGCATTGTATAGCACCAGTGTTACAGAGTTTGTGTGTACATACTAGTTGAACATGGAATGCAGTCTGTCTGCATAGCTCTCAACTGTGGGTCTATCCACTTGATGGCCAGAGGTGTGGCTGTTATGTTTTATCTGTCCACTACACAGGTCTTGTGTCAGATATCACTGGCAGTGTGTGTGTTGAGTGCTATCAGTGAATGGCTGCATCCATTTGTGTTTCTAACTTTATATTCCTGACTAAGGGTATGTTGCAGACTATCCTGTAACACCAGCGACTTGCTTAGTGTATGACAACACTATTTTACATATGGGCCTGTGTTCCAGCCTCTGTCCTCCACCTACATACCAGGCTTTGTCCATATGACATGCTGTTAGGGCTTGTTATGTAGTGGACTGTGAGTATGTCATGCTGCCATCCTTGCCATCATTCCACTGCTTTTGTGGCCGCCACACATATTGTGGGGTTGGGTCCATATATGTGTGGGCTTCATCTACACAATACATGTGTGCCCTTCTGCAGTCCAGAGGTCAGTGTATGTAACAGTGTTATATGCCCCTGTATGTCAGTGTATGGAGGGTGCACCATAGCTAACCTAAGCTGTTACAACATGTGGGGGTATCAGGGGTAAGCTGCCTTAAGGTATCTAGATGTACATTACCATACAATTCATCTTGGGTAAATGCAGGCCTACTACTTCCTGCCATACAGACTGCTCTGTTTGTCAGTGTGATTGTGATGGTGTCAATTATGCCTTGTTATGTAACAGATACATCCCATTGTGTTAACTGAGGTCTTTACCCCCTACGGATTGTGTACAGAGTGTAGATAGGGGCTGCTGGACTATACATTTTCATTACTTACTGTACTGCGGTGGTGGTGCTGCGGTAGCGCTGTTGCCTTACAGTAAGACGTTGTCCTGTTCGATTCTCAGCTAGAGCGTCTTCTGTGTGGAGTCATGTGTGAATGGGCGTACCTTCATTGAAGGTTGTGCGTCAGGGCCAGCAACTCAGCACATAAAAATCTACTGCATATCATTAGCGGACCAGAGTTCCGCTGTGGCGACCCCTAACCGGGAAAAGCCGAAAGACACAACAACTGTTGATTGATTGCTATCCTGTGGCACAGTCTGTCTTTACTGTTGTACTACTTGAAGGCCTTGGCCTGGACAGCAACATATGTAACCTTTCCAGAATACGGTATTAATTTATCTGTTTGACAGTTGCATTAGTCTGTTTATATGTATGTCAGAGTCTAAACCGCTATATGACATGGCATATATAACTGTAATAGTACACAAATAAAGATTTCCCATGTATGCAAACGTGTGTGGTGTTATATCCTTTGACCTCTCTGTGGGTATATGTTGCAGGCAACAGCTGTCATTTGTATGGGTGGCTCATACAGTGTCCAGTTGGTAAGGTGGCAACTGTAGGCAGAGTGGCTGTTCCATATTGTGTGTACCTTCTACATATGTATCTTCCTATTCATATCTCTGTGTGTGTATGTGTAGTTACATATATATATATATATATATATATATATATATATATATATATGTGTGTGTGTGTGTGTGTGTGTGTGTGTGTGTGTGTGTGTGTATATGTATCTGCATATATGTGTCTGTGAATATGTACCCTAGGATTGTTGATTGCTTCCACATTGTACATTCCCTGTGGTAGCCAGACTGTACTGCATGATATGTTACTGATACCAGCCTGACATCATACAGGTGGGATGGAGTACTGTTATCATCTTGTGTCCATGTTGTGTCAGGTCCTGGTTATGGGATTTGCAACAGTTGGTATTGTATTGCAGGGTAGATGTGTTTAGCTGTGGGGGAGAATATCTATACGTACAAGACATATGTTATTTGGGCCCCCTCACCCCCATTAAAGGTGCATGTGGACATATATGATTTTGTTATGTTTTCTTTTATATCTATAGATATATGTCTGTATATACATATATAGATATATATTTATGCTTATATATATATATATATATATATATATATATATATATATATATATAGACATATATATATCTATAGACGTATGCATATATATCTATATATATATATATATATATATATATATATATATATATTGTGTGTGTGTGTGTGTGCGCGCGCGCGCATGTGTGTGAGTGTATATATATGTATATATATATATATATATATATATATATATATATATATATATACATATATACATATGTATATATCTAATTAGATATAAATATATATACATACACACATACATCTAAATGGTTAAATACATTTCCTGTACTGTTGAATGACTGTGGTGGGTGATATGTTTGCAAAAACATCAGGGTTATGTAACTTGCATGTGGCTTAGTGGTACATCACTTTTGCTATGGTGTGTAGGGTCCTGTGTTTGAGCCTTGCAGAGGCTGTATTTTGTTGCTGGGCAGAACAAGGGCTGTTGGATACAGAGTGATTAAGGCACTTTTAAGCAGTTGTAAGCAGGTTTGCATGGTGGTAAAGACTGCTAACTTCCGGTTACAGTTTCTTATACTGATTTAGCTTTTCAGTTGCTTAACCTGTATAGGCATTGCTTACCCCCATGCAAACAGGCTTAAACCCACTTACTGCTGCTTAAAAGTGTTTACTCCTGCTTATCCCTGCACTAATTTCTTTAAAAGAAAAGAAAAAAGGGTTGATAGGAAAGTGGTGAAAAAGGGGCACAAATAGGGAAAGACAGTAAGGAAAATAGCTAGGGATGTGCAGGAAGGGTGTAGGGATGGTCCATAGCTGCCCATTTCTTCTACAGCAACAGCTGTGCATATACACTTTTTTGGAAGTAGATTTGGACACTGAAACCCCTGAGAGAGGGGTGAGACAACAATAATATGTTGTGATGCCAGTTAGACCAGATTATATGTGTCCAGTGGACACATGTGCGAAATGAACAGCTATGTATGGGGCGAGATTTTTTTGGGGGTATAGATTGCCTATTTAGTTTATTGCTGCAGATATGGTGGGGGGATGTCAAGTAACAACTAGTCAGTGCTGTTATCTGTACCTTACAAGTATTAGTACACTACCCTGTTGCCTTAGTTTGGACAGTGGTATGGCTGTCAACAACTATATACATGTACTGGTTTTACCTGCAGTATACACATCTTATCTGGTATACCTGTGGAGGAATTGTTTGTTAACACTAACTAACTGTTTCTACACATACTCTCACATTCCAGGTTGATGTTATGCACATACCTGTCCATCTCTTTTTGCACAGATACTGGCCATGCCTTGACCACATGCTGGTGAACCAGGTCATATGTAGACTGATGCCCTCTTCAACCTTTAATGACTTACAACACGCTTATACAGGATTTCATAGACAGTTATATTATGTAGCACAGTGGGGGTGATAGTGATGAGTGATACCTTATTATTCAGAGCAACTGCAACAATAGCAATGCCATACAATACCAAAGCAAACAGTACCAGCACAGGGTATCACTCTTTTATTTCTAGGTACTTTGTTTGTATCTGACGGACCTGTGGGAGCAATGTGTGTTAGCACTACCTGAATGTTGCCACACAAAGTACCAGATTCCACATTAATATTATGCACATACATCTCATTCCGTTACTGTAAACATTCTGGTCACAGCTTGACAATATGGGGGTGTAGATGGGACATAATTCGTTTATTACTCTCATAACAGTTTGGCGTGTTGCTAGAGTGACAGGTTTGTTCTTATAGATGTGTGACAATCAGTTGTATTTCTTGTTTGTTGCCTATACGTCTGGGATCATCCCACTGATTTCCCATGGGGACAGAGTGACAGGCAGCAGATATGGGCCACTTTACTGGACATTCTGTACATATCTGTACAGTTGTGGGGTATGATTCTGTATGCAGACTACTACCACTCCCAGGATTCGAACCATGGGTGTGTGTGCTAAAAATACAACAGTTCACGTCTCAGTTGCATGTGCTGTTTGGATTTTGTTGTCTGTCTTTGCACTGTTTTCAGTCTATGTCTCTCTCAGTTGTACTAAATGACCTCTGGGGATTACACCAGTCATATACAGACATTCCTACACATTTTATTTATGTTGCACAGTGTGGGTAACAGTGCTTAATACAACAGTACTATTAAGTGATTGCAAATCTACATTACCATATGACACCTGAGTATACACATGCAGTCCAGCAGTTAGACCTTCATTGTCAGGCTATTATGCTTTTATTTACATAAAACCTGTATGAGACTCTTCCTGCCATATTCTCTGGTGTATCCAGTACTTGCCTTAAACAATACAGGTTTTATACAGGCAATTAACTTATTAATACTTTTAGATTTATTTCCTATGACAGTACATACAAGAGTATTACTAACCTGCCTCACGTCGCAACCTCTCCAAGCAACATCCATAGGCCTCCTGGTTCATAGCCCACTCACTTGCCACTGTGAAGGACATAAAGAGGAATATTTAGCCATACCTATCCATAATATACATGAGCTGGCAATTATTAAACAGGTAGTGGAGTGATACTTACACACTACTGGGACCTCCCCTGTACTCCTAGCCTCTTGGATCCACTGATCCAAGAGATCTCCCTTTTGCTGCTTCAGGTTGGGATACTGATGCCTGACCTGCTCACCAGTTCGGGGTATGCCAGTGGCACTGGTGAGCTCATGGGCGAGATGGTCCCAGGCTTCTGCTTTATATTGGGAACCCTGCTACTGGCCCTGCAGCAGTCTCTGCTCATGGTCTTTGACAAGGAGTCCTGCCATGACTCTGGACTCCTGGATGCACCAGTGCTGCACCCATAAGCACACACCCTCTCCCATTCTGGATATGGTGCCTGCAAGGGGAAGCTACAACCAGTTATGAGATTTATTCCCACCTGTTGAGTTTAAATAGAGCAAATTTCCTGCACTTTGCCATGATTGGATGGTTTGGAAAAGGCTTAGGTATGGGCAAACCTGCTTACCTAAGGTTGGCATTGTGTAAAGGGGTATACCACTGGGCAAATTGAGTTAGCTGGCCTACACATTACTTACACCTACTAAGCTGGCCTGTGCAATGCTTAGCGTTGCTTAATATTTAATTTGCATTATATTTGCTTTTTTGCATTGATTTATTATTCATTACATGTTATATAGGTGTCTTTTATCCATGATTCATATGTGCGTACACTGTATGGGGTCCTTGTGTTTATTAGGGGACTTCAACACTTTATTACAATTACACCTCACATCTGGGCTTACTGCAGTACTCCAGCTCACATATTTATGTTATGTAGTAGGTTATAGAACATAAGACTGTAGATAGATTCCTTTCACACGTTCAGTTTGATTTTACTATAATGAGGATTTGTTTGGTGATACCTCAATTTTATGTACTGCTGTGATAGCTTTGTGGTTAACTACTGTGACTATAGTGTCCTGTGTTCAAGACCTGCAAAGGCTGTTTATTTTGTTTCTGGCCAGAACAGCGGCTGTTGCATACAGAGTGATTAAGGCACTTTTAAGCACTTGTAAGTGGGTTTGCATGGGTTTGCATGAGGGTAAGCAATGCTAACCTCCGGTTAAATATGCTTACAGAGAGTTAGCTTCATTATTGCTGAACCTGTGTGCGCATTGCTTACCCTGGCACAAACGAGCTGAAACCCACTTACTAGTGCTTAAATATGCTTACTCCCGCTTACTACTGCTTAATAGTGCTTACACTTGCTTACTAGTGCTTACTCCCACTTACCACTACACTAATTTAGACACTAGTGTCTAATGGTTCTTGGGAAGGTGAGGGATTTGGAAGCTGTATGAAGTTATCATTCATTACACATTTTACCTTCCATTTGTATCCCAGATTCCTGTGTACATATACTGTATGGGGCACATGTGATTATCTGTGGACTTTGCAACATTATGACACTGATACCTCACATCTGCATTTAATGCAGTACTCCACTTCACAAATATATGTTATTTAGCAGGTTATGCAACTAAAAATATTGGTCATAAAGTGATTTGACATGGAAAATGGAATGTGCTGCAGTGGAACTTGAACCAGGAATGACTGCTCATAAGGAGAATGCTCTGCCCACTACACTGCTTAATTTGCATATATCCTGCTTTTATCCTCTTCTGCCACTTAAGCTGCATTAACCGAAGCTAAGCAATGGGCAAACCCGTGCACCTATGGTTAACTTTCATCTGTTTCATAAAAAGAAATATCTTTATATTTGTTGTTCTAACTATTGCTCTTGTACACATGGGGGGATGTTGCTGGGGGTATGCATAGACCCATGAGTGGTCTCGCTCATTCTTTTTGGACTTGTCTGCTGGTCTGCTGTTCTTCATTGCAGGGGCATGTATTTTCTGAGAGCTCTGCTCTCAGACACGCGCCCTGCAGTCTTACATGCTCCATGTAAGATTAAGAGCTCAGGCAGCACGCCTTCATTAATATGCATGGAGAGCTGCCGTCCTGCTCCTAAGCGTCCGCTTCCGTGCAGGACTAAGCTAGTCCTGCACAGAAGGATAGTAAATCCGGGGGTAAGAGATAAATAAAATTTCTTATTATTGTTTGATAACTATATGCAATCTTGAATCTCATCTACTGTCATTTTGAAAAAGTGAGAAACTGCAGTACTGCAGTTAAATATTCCTATTATGTGCCTAACAAAAAGATCATTTTCCTTCTCAAATCATCTATTTTCATTCAGTGAAAATGTCATAATAATAGATAGAAGTCATGAAACATTTAAACAATAATGTATCACTATTTGTGCTCAACAGTTAACTATAATAAACTAAGACATATTATTTCATCCTTACTAAACATAAGGTTTGTTTCTTTCTTTGTTTTGTATATGATAACTTCAAGTGCAATGATGAGATACTCATGACATTAACATCAAGCTTCTAATAAAAAAGGTTGCCAATGTCATATATATGTTTGAGTCACTATTAATGTAATGCTTTTATGAAACATCTTAATATGTACATTCAAATAGAGTCTTCAAGAAATGTATTCAAGTATATATCACAGTACATGCAGCATTATTTTGTTTTCTTTATTAAATGATGAAGAGCAATACTTCTGACAGATCTTAATGTAAATATAAAATTCACCAAATCTTTGATTTACCTGCTTCACATAGCTGTCTTATTGTTTGTCTTATGTAACAGACTATACTGCTTTATATAACAGAAATGGTATGACCATATGCTTATTTTTCATTCAAAAAAGATATCAATACTAATCATCTAAAAAGAGAAAAAATAAAATTTTGGTAAACTACTATAGCATAGTGAATTATATTATTAATCTATGATGCCTTACCAGTACAATATAACTTAGATTTTAATTAAGTTAGCCAGAAATCAAAGTTTAAGTGTTTTATTGTATTCCCCATTCACAATCTTATGGTTTCGTTTCATAGGTTTCACCTATTGTTTAAATTAACCTTCTAAAGCTGTCCGCCAATCAAAATCATGAGATGTTATAGTACTAGTAATAGTAAAACAACTTCTCAACTGTTACACTGAATTACAGTCAACCAGGGCCACATCTACATTCATAAAATATGTTTGTCTATTTATCTCATGTAAGGCATTTTTTCACTGTTAATGCTTTTTAAACAAGAAATGCCACTTGAAGCACAAGCCCCTTTTTAGTAAATAATTTCCCATTTGTGAGAAAAAAGCAACTTAGAAAATTAGATATGTAAACTAATGTAATCAAATTCAGTGCAACTGCAACTGACACAGACACAAAGCATGAATTAGCTTAATTGTAACCAATTATGAATGCAGTACCATGGTGTAAATTTTGGTATATGGGGCTATATGCTTCTTTTAAATAAGGATTGAGACTAAAAAAGACCTAATAATGTTTTGCTATAACATATCAAGAAAGTATTGGTCGTTTTTAAAATAGGCAAGTATAACATAAAAGGGTTAGGTTACCTTGTAATAGCAGACTTCTTGTTGATTGTCTAACTTCTGTTTATGTTATAGATCAGTATGAGATATTTTCCATTATTGTTTAAAAACATATGAAGATAAAGAATAGACATATTTTTATGAGAAGAAAAGCAGTCTTTTGAACTTTGTTATTTTCTTTATATATAAATTAAGCAATCATTTGTCTCTTAATTCCTTTGTCTTTTCATTTACCTTTAGTCCATTTTTTTCTGTTTGCCTCTTCAAGGATATAATGGATCAAGCCATATCTTCCATTTGTTCTAATATTTTATTAGTTTCTAGATATAATAATGCAGGGTCCAGATCTTTGAAGAGTTTAGTTTCTTCTAAAAGGAAAATCTTTAATCTGAAAGGAATCAGCAGAGGTACTTTTATTTGTTTTCTTATTGAGTTCTCTAATAACAAGAATAAATTGTTTTCTGTTGGATATTAATGCTGCAGAATAGTCATTGTCAAAAGGAATGTTACATCCATTTTGAGAGGTAATTTAGCCCAGGCAATCTTAAGAACAAATTCTTTACCTTGAGAAGAAAAAAAAAATTAACAATAATAGACCTCAGAGAAGTTGTTTTTAGATGTAGGAGTAACCAAGGATCTGTGTGCTCTCTCTATTCTGAATGAGAGTGCTTCTGGTAATTCTAAAATTTTACAGAGCCGGGAAGATAAAAATGAATCATATCATTACATTCAGTTCTTTCAGGTAATCCAAATATATGGATGTTATTCCTGCAAGATATGTTTTTGAGGTCATCAATTTTGGCTTGGAGGAGAATATTTTGCTTTAACAGGATCTCGATAGTATTTTCATCCTCATTCGGTCTTTCTTCTATGTCATTTAAAGAACCCTCAAAGCCTGATATCTGGGTCTTCTGTAGCTGCAGAGCTTTGTTGATTTGTTCTATTTGTTTGGAACATTTCTGTTTAAAATCCTCAATTTTGATTTCCAGTTTATCTATCTTAATTGATAATTCTTGAATGTTAGCTAGTACTGAATGAATCTCTTTCTTAAGTACAGAATCTTGTGAAGTTACTTTTGTACATTATAAGGCCGGATACAGTGATTAATAGTTCCCACAAAGAATTTGACAGAAAAATAATGGAATATGTACACAATTATTTGATACAATCTTCAAGCACTGTGACATTGATCATAATTCACTCAATTAAGTTGTTTAGAATTGCTTAGATATATATTTTCCTGTCAAAATATATATGTAGAAGCAGAGCAGGAGAAAAGTGTTGCTACCCTAGTCTCATCCTGGCCACATCCCCTCCAGATAAATATATTATCTGATTCCATTATCGAAGTATGATGATAAATCTAGCTGTGATGCCTTATTGCCATCACATTATGGTATACAGAGGATATACAGAGCATATGAACCTTATTCCCACAGAAGGATTTAGGTCTGCATGAGTTTATGTTAGTACTATATTTAGTAATGGGTTAATGATGGGTTACAGTACTTGTTGAATATCACGGAATCATAGCAATATCCTCTAACTAATGTTAATGTTGGGAGGTGCCTCAGCCTGATGTTATAATACATTCATGAGGATCCATTATGAGAAGTCAGTGCACTACTCACTGTAGATCAAAAACTAACCCTATGTACATGACATCATAACACCTGAAATACAGTTTTTGAAAGAACAAGCCCCCTACACCCCGATGTGAGGGACACTGACCTCTCTGTACACTCCTACATCTGTGAGGAAAAAAATAGAATAATCCTGAAAGGATGAAAACTGTCCCAAAACAAAATATGACCTGATAGTATAGCAAAAAAAAAAAAAAAGAAAGAAAGAAAGAAAACAAACTCTGGACCCATTACCTCTAGGAATAAGGAATTTAAATCAGGGAAGTGACACTCAGAGCTTCCGGTTCATGATTTGAAGGCTTTGTTGGCATACATTTCCATGTATCAACAGCAACACCATTGTGATTGCCAGACATTATTACTAGTGATAGTAGCAAAGAATTCCTCAGAAGTCACTGAGCACCTGTACCTGGCAAAGATGCATGAAGAAACATTGTTCAGTGAACATCAGGGTGCATTTTCCTCAGTGATACATGGGTTGATCTCACCACCAACTGCCCGTGGTACACTGGCTTAGATTTCAGCCATAGCCAGGTGCTTCATTAGTATAATGACTTAAGATATCATTGTTATGAGGTGCTCAGACAGTTGAGGGAACAGTGTGTTGAAGTACAACCACAGTGTTTATTACTTGTCAAAAATGAGTGTATGTGTGTGTGAGTGAAAAGTGTTAGCAGCCTATCAGTTACTTAGTATGCAAATAAAAACAATTATCCAGTGTTTGTAAATGTGCAGTGTTATAAGTGATTTGTATGTAAATATATATATATATATATATATATATATATATATATATATATATATATATATGTGTGTGTGTGTGTGTGTATGTGTATATTTTTTTATACATATATATATATATATATATATATATATATATATATATATATATATATATATATATATAAAGCACTTCAGAAAATTTGTCATAATTGTATCTTTTGAATAAACATGTAATGGCAACTATCAGTGTGCACTGTTTTTTATCATTTCCAATTTCCAGTACTTTACCAATTCACTGAGTATTATTACGTTTATATGCACTATATCTTTTTACATTCCCATTAACTGGTCCACCTACAGTGTACCCAAACAGCTATGCTACTGTACATAACCAGAAAGTGTGGATATGATTCAAAAGCTGTATGCTTTCTCTTACATAACTGTAAATTTTCCCATGCATTATGAGAATAGCTTGTGAACCACATCTTATAAGAACTTACACTTGAACAGCATGCAAAGTAACTAATATTTTTTCTTGAAGCTGCAGAATAAAGGCTGGGGAATGTGAAGACATACAGACATCTGCTGCACTTGGCACATGTGAATGTTAGATATGCTAGACATTCTGAGTAATGACATTCATGCAGTTGTAAATATCCAGAGTAATGACATTCATGCAGACATAGATATCCAGAATAATGACATTCATTTAGACACAGATATCCTGACTAATTACATTCATGTCATTTAGACACACACATACCCTGACTAATGACATTCATGCAGACATAGATATCCAGTGTAATGACATTTATGTAAGCAGAGATATCCAGACTAATGACATTCATGCAGGTATACATTTCTGGCTTTTACAAACAATGCCGTGACAAATGCCACTGTGTTCTGTATGTATCCCCTACATGAGAGTTGCCTGTAAGACCACTGAGAAGGAGATGGGGGCCCTGTGCCCTCACTCCATCACCATTGTCATATGATCATAACTCTCCTGCCCTGCCTTTGATGATAGCTCTCCTGGAGCTTGGGATTTGGGACAGCCTATAAACAGTAGCAGCTGGTGACTTCAAATCAAAGCGGGGGGGGGGGCTGCAGGAGAAAGCTGAATGGGTGGGACCAATGGGAATGGGTGTGGCCAACTAAAAAGGGACAGAGCTATGCTCAAAACCCCAAAAACTGGGACTTTAATTAAATACGACGCCCTGGGTGACAAACCGTCATTATGAGAGTCCAATCAAGACAGAATTAAGTGTAGAAGAAAAAATATATATTTCAATGCATTGGCTACATGACAGCGTACTTAATATCTAGATGGAAACAAAAAGGTTGTGAGGCATGAAAAACAAATTACTTTTTAAATACATTACAGGAATGCCAGCCAAAAGCAAGTATAAAAAAAACAAGCAGCACTCAACTCAAACCACTTCTCCTTGCACTGCAGTTCTAATTATCATTTTTATTCGACTTTATAAAAGTACCAAGTAACATGCTGAAAGTAACAATCTCTCTGATACCCCCACTTATAAAAATGTTTCTTATCCAAAAAAGACCTGCTGCCTGATAACCACAACTATCTACTTGTTTCATGGGGAAAACATGATCAAAGTAAAAAATGAACAGCAAACAACTAACAAGGTCAAGATAAATTGCTTAAAGGATTACTGCACAGGTTATGGACCACACATGATGGATTGGCATTCTATTTAGTTTATGGGTAAAGCCTACAAAGATGACTGGAAGTCTCAAACAAATGTAATGAGCTTATGAAAATACTGTAATCCTGTCCTTTATTATATATACTGTCATATGCATTTCAATACCTAAGGCTTATATGTTATCTAGTTATGTAAATATTTTCTGCATAGCAACAACAAAAAGTCTTTCAATGTTGGTAATTCTTTGACAGTATGCTTATTAAAGCTTACTTGCATCTTACAATCTCAGACAAGCTTACCTGATGGTCATTAAAGCATTGATACTTAAACACAGAGCAACAGGCACTGCAACAACATGCATTTTCTGAATAATAAGAAGTATAAATCAACAGTATAAAAATAATGACAGAAAACCAGAACATTCTGCAAAATCAAGGACAGATGAAAAGCCACTGTCGTACTTGTGTCTACCTTGGATGGGGGAATACTCTGCAAACTTACACTGCATAACTGTTCCTTGCCTTGCTTGGACATATCCAGAGCCACTACATAGGGGAGTGGGGTGCAACAAGTTTGTCACAATTTGAAATGTCTCTGGCTGACGGTGATGGCCCTGACACATTTGTCATACCTCTCAACCTCAGAGCAAGAAATCTGGACAAAACCATAAACAGAAGTGGGATAAAGGCCCAAAAATAAGGAAAATGTTTAAATATTGCTCTTATAAACTTAGAAAGATAATAGAATAGTAGGTCCCGCATTAGTATGAATTTTCTGAAGGGTGTGAAATCTGAAAATCAAATGTTTGTCATTATTTTCTAACTTCAATCTTTAATGATTTACCACTAATTTGCCAGAAAACCACAATTTTATAAAAAAAAAACTGACCAAAAATATGATGCAAAAATATAAAATAGCCACACAATACAGCTGGGAACCTGTTAAAGAAGGGACACTTTTTTAAATCTTAGTACTGTTAAGCTGAGCAGCTGACAAAATAAGAGAATCTACATGCATTTCTGAAATAAAAGTAATCTATAACTCTGATCATTACAATTATTTATTAATTGTAAACCTTCCACTTTTTCTTCTAAAATTGCCATTTTGTGCAGGGATTATTAGGGGGAGAGCAACATTTTGTGCCAAAATCAGGGACAGTTGAGAGGTTTGGATATACCTAATTCTATAAAGTGATTTATTTGGGCATACCTCTCAACCTTTTAACACAGGAAATCTGGACAAGGCCAAATATATTGGGGGAACATACAAACAGTACTAAAATTTGCTCTTGTATAAACTTAGACAGTAAATAGAATAGCAGGTCTTGCTTTAGCATGCATTTTTCTGAAGGGTATGAAGTCTGAAACTGAATGTCTGTCTTTATTTAATGACCTCATTCCTAAATGATTTGCCAGAAAACCACAAATTTTCTGAGGAACAAACCAAAAATAAGAAGCAAAAATCTATTCATTCTCTGAAAATATGGACAGTTGAGAGGTATAGCGCTTCTGTGGATCACTAGTGATATCTGCATTGCTTACTGTACTTATTTCCTTGTTTCACTTGAAAGAAAGTTACTGTTTGTCGTTTTTGCATTTAAGTTACCTGTAACACATTGCACTTAAGTTACCTGGCACTTGCTCACTAAAGCAATTATATAAGTCAGCACTAAAAATTAAAAGCACTACACCCTCACTCCCCACTGGCCCTTGTTTTCAATTATTAAGGAATTCCCAATATTATTCTAGCATGTCCAAAGGTCAGTTGTCAATCTCCTCTCCGGTCCAGCTGGTGAATCTGGGAATCTTGAGGCAATGTTACAACTGCCTCATGTACACAGACAACCCTCTCCTCCTCCCAACAAATTCCAACCCATGTGAGAGATGCAACCATATAGCCAAACTGGAGGCTAAGCTCTCTCAACTCAGTACTGGCATAACCAGTCAGGAGGAGAAGGAAACCACACTCACTACAATTCCAGTCTCACACAGACCTACCACGACAGCAAACCAAACACATAATCACAAAAAAACATACTCGGAGGCTCTAAATAAAGATCTGCCTAAGCATCAGAGACCTCCAAAGCAGACACCCAAGCAACCGCTACCCCAAAACAAAACACGTGCAACACATACCTCACAAAGCCAGTGTGCCGAACAGTCACAGCCCTTAAGACTAAACAACACACCTGATACACTTGTAATAGGTGACTCTATCGTCAGGCACACTGACGTCCCGCTCACCAGGCTGAACAAGGAGAGGGTCACGGTGAGTAGCCTGTCGGGTGCTAGGATCCGCCACATAACACAAGCACTCAGGTCACTCCAAGGCAAGTACAAATATGACTCAGTCATTGTCCATGCTGGTGTGAATGACCTGAGACGTACCTCCCTGGACTACATGAAAAGAGACATAAAGGAGCTCTCTGAGCATGTAGCCCAGGCCGGTATGACCCTGACCTTGAGTAGCATCTTACCCTCACCAAGAATGATGCCACAATATGAAGACAAGATGATCAATTTCAACAATTGGCTTAAGTACTGGTGTCATTCAAAGGGTATCCAATGCCTGTCAGCTTGGGATGATATGCTCGACAAGCCACGATGCTTCGCTAGGGACGGCTTGCACCTGTCACCGCTGGGCTTTTGGATATTGGCAAAGGCTCTTGCTACCCCCATAGTGCCTTTATTAGGCAAGGCTCAAAAGACAAACCCACCTCCATAGGTATCACAAGGGATAAGAAACTAAGAGTAATGCTATTCAACGCCAGAAGTCTAAACCTCAAGATGCACGCACTCGAAACTCTCCTTAGCATGGAGAACATCGATATCTGTGCAGTAACAGAAACCTGGTTCAGGGCTCCCGAGAGCACCCCAACACTACCAGGTTATACCTCATACCATGCTTTTTGGCCCCAAAACTTGGATCGAACCACAAAAGGAGGGGGAGTATCGATATTCATCAAAGATACCCACACCTCCAGGTTGGTGGCAAAGCACAAGCATCAGAGACTATCCATGTGCAACTAACAGTGGGTAAAACTGCCTTCCAGTTTATAGCCTGCTATAGACCACCCTCCCAAACCCAGGAACCCCACTCGGCCTTCCTGAGAACACTGGAAAATATGAAGGTCTCTCCAAACACCATTATATTGGGCGACTTCAACTACCCAAACATAGACTGGGAGCATTACTCTAGCTCCAACACCCTAGCCCAAAGATTCCTAGAATTTATAAACTCAAATGCTATGGAACAACTTGTTACCACTCCCACAAGAGGGGAAAACATACTGGACCTGATCATCACCAACATGGGGACTCTATGCTCCAGACCAGAAGTGTATCCCTCACTGGTAAGATCAGACCATAAACTAATCTCACTGGATATTCACATCCCGACCCCACCCCTGCCCAGAAAACCACAGTGAAAAACTTCTCTAAAGCAAATTTCACACTCCTCAAAACCGAGGTGGAATCCTTCAAAGCCCGCGGCCTGTGGAAAATATGCCCAGACCACAGAATCCTTTATAAACGCATTCTATGAACACCTTCAGGAATGCATGGATCATGCGATCCCAAATAAAACCAAGACCCAATCCTCCAAAGGCAGACGTCCTGTCTGGTGGACCCCAGCCATAAACAAACTATACAATAGAAGGAGGAAACTACTAAATGATAGAGCAAAATCCAAAAAAGGAAGGCATCACTGATCAGTATTAGCAAAAAACTACGGGCACTCATAAAGTTGTCTAAGGCCAGCTTCGAGAGAAAAATTGCACAGGACACTAAGGATAATCACAAGGCTTTCTTTAGTTATGTTAGGAACCTGGGTGGTAATTCCCAGATATGCTCAGAATTAGTCCAAAATGACAAAAAATACACTGAACCCACAGACATTGCCAACATCCTAGCTGACAGGTTCAGCGCAAACTTCTCTCCCACCAAAAGGGCAAATATCTATCCCAGCAGAGTGCTGCCCCCCTGACATCTCAGATGCTCAGGTAAGAGCTGCCCTCTCCAAAGCAAAACACAGCATCAATGGGACCAGACGGTGTCCCGGCCAGGCCCTACATGAACTACAAGAAGAGCTAAACCCAAACATAAAACTACTGTTCAATCTCAGCCTTACTACAGGATATGTGCCCAAAGAGTGGCGTACAGCAACAGTGGTCCCTCTCCATAAAGGTGGTGCCTCAACGGATCCTGGAAATTATCGCCCCATAAGCCTGACTAGCTTGGTCTGCAAAGCTATGGAAAGGATCATCATGGACCTCATAAATAAAGATATTGGGGACCTACAGACACTGGATCCTACCCAGTTCGGCTTTGTTAAGGGCAGATCCTGCCTCTTAAACCTGGTTGATTTCTTTGAAACAGTCACCAAGGCCATTGACGAGGGGGAAGGTGGTCCACACAGCCTACCTGGACCTCGCAAAAGCCTTCGATACAATACCCCACTCGGGCATTATAGATAAGCTCACCAGCTTAAATATAAACCCCTATGTCACTAGATGGATTGCAAACTGGCTCAAGGACAGAACCCACATGGTTAGAATTGCTGGAGCCATGTCAGACTCCAAACCAGTTACAAGTGGTGTCCCACAAGGCTCAGTCCTGGGACCTCTCTTGTTCGGTATATATTTCTCGGAGGTACAGGCCAACACGGAAGGACTGTGGCTGACCAAGTTCGCAGATGACTGCAAACTGGGCCATAACCAACTCTCCAGCCGACACAAGCATCCTCCAAAAGGGCCTCATAGAAACAGACAACTGGTGCCAGAGCCATGGCCTCAAGCTAAATGCCAAAAGTGTATAGTCATCCCCTTTGGCAAAACAAAGTGCCCACAAATTACCACATAGGTGGTAATCCATTAAGTACAGAAGAAGTAATTAGGGACCTGGGGACCCAAGTTGATAGCAATCTCTCATTTGACAACCACATGGCCAAAGTGGTTAGAAAAACATTTTATATAGCCCACCTAATCATGAAGGGATTCACATCTAGATCAGGGGAGGTCATTGTGCCTCTTTACTCATCCCTCATCAGGCCCATAATTGAGTACAATGCCCCTTTTGGGATGTACCTTACCAGACACCTGCAGCAACTGGAAAGACCCCAAAGTACCTCACCAAAAGGATCAAAGGGCTCAAACAGATGCCATATGCTGCCCGGTTAAAGAAACTCCAGCTCTACTCAGTGGCATACCACCTGTTCAGAGGCGATCTGTGCCTGACATATAAAGCCATGTCCAACCCGGAATTAATGGACATGCTGCACCTCAGAAAATCCAAATCCCATCGAGCTACGCTCGAGACTTGAACCTCAGCACTGAAATAAATAGGACATGCTGGAGGGACAGATTCATAACCCAGAGGCTCCCTTCACTCTGGAATAAAATCCCAGTCCAGGTTAGGCAGAGTCCCTCATTGACTCTATTCAAGAGGAATCTTGATGAGTGGATGGGAGATCGTAGGTTTACCCCGGGTATCACTTCTGTGTCACTGTTAGACAGAGGCACAGTATACTAACCTCGAAAAAGGGCATAGCAAAATAAATTTAAAAGGGGTGGCGAAAGCCAAACACATTCTGGCTAGGCTTATAAATGCCCTAGGGCAGATAGCCTAGTATGAACCTATGAACCTATAGTTCAGCTGGAGCTGTCTTTGTGTTTGCTGTCAGTCCCCCTGACAAAATCATGGCCGAATGGGGACTCCCCCCTGCAGCCATTCCAATGTCCCATTACTTGGCTATTTTGCCCCATTTGCCATAAACACTGTAATGTGCATACTGCTTTACTTCTATGACAATTTGGATTTCATTTACAAGTTTTATTTCACATTTTACAGCACAAACACTAATATACATCTGTTAAACAAAGCAATGCAGTCTCACAATGAAAATAGACTTAGCATTAAAACTTCTCTGCCCTTGAAACTCACATTCATTGAAACAGCACTGAAACCCACATTCAAAGAAAATACATCTGGCCAATGGCAGATAACTTTCAGCTGTTTCCAAATCATAGGCCCCTTGCACACAAAACATACATCTGTTTTGTGTGCACTTTCCTGATTGTATTAAATTATATTCCTTGTACAATACAGTACAGTTGTTAGTGGGAATTTTACATTTATTGTTTTGAACATTTTTCCAGTAAACAATGAAACAAAATGCATGCACCAGTAATGACAAAACTGCCCAGTTCAGAACATTTCCATCATAAAAGTCTACTCAGACTTCTATAATCCACCAGTATTAGTAAATATGCACAATATCTGCTGTAGTAAAAGTCATCTAAATCATTCCACATTAATGAAATCTGTAACTAATGAAAAGATTGCTGCTACCAAACAACTTTATATTTCATTGTTTCATCTACAAATAAAGTGTCTGTTGACCTTGAGGAATAAATTGTCTATGTTACATTGAAATAATGATAAGCTAGTAATATTACAACAGGGAATGGATGGCAAACTGATAACATGTTCATAGTTACTAGGTATCTCCACCAAAGAGGACATTCTCAGGATTGCAGCATCTACCCCCTTTGAAAGTACAACACAGTACAGTATCAGCACTACATCTACATACTGTGGGAGTAAAACCTACAGCCTTCTGCATCAAAGGCAAGTATAGTACCTGTTGTGCTATTAACAATACAAGCTGACTCAGTGTATGCAGCACTAAACTTCTCTTCCCCTGAAGCTTTCAACTCCTTGTAAAATCCACTCAACACTCAACTGTATCTCTCAACTTTGCAGCACAAGAAATCTGGAAACAAACAAAATTTATTGGGGAGGGAACAAAAGCCCAAAAACCAAGGACACATTTTAAACATTGCTTGTATAATCTTGGAAAGTTGCTAGAATAAAATGCTGTGTTACCACCATGCATTTCTTTACCAAGGCTTGAACCCAGGACCTTATACACTACAGTCAGTGCAACATACTGCTATGCCAAATCAGCTGTTTCTTGAAAGACAGGAAGACTGAAACTTAAATGACTATCATTTAGTGAATTCAGTTCTCACCATAGCTCTCAACCTCTTAGCACAAAACACCTGGACAAAGCCAATAATGGGGGAAAATGGCCCCCAAACATATTCAGTAAAGTCAGTTCTCACCATAGCTCCCAACCTCTTAGCACAAAAAACCTGGACAAAGCCAATAATGGGGGAATACAGCCCCAAAATGGGGACAAATTTCAAATATTGATCTTATAAACTTAGAAAATTGCTAAAATAAAAGTTGTTTTGTTACCATGTACTTTCTGATGAATATGAAGTCTGAAATTCAAATGCATGTCATTATTTAGTGAATTCAAAATCCAAAAAACACATATTTTTATGAGGAACAAAACAAAAATATGAGGCAAAAATCTGAGTAGTTTTTACAAGTAGTGGTGGCTAGGGAATGCAGGCTCTTTGCTACCTGCATCCAGGGTACACATTTTGAGCCTAAGTTATTATCTAGCCACCAGATATGTTTCCTAAGTTTCTCTCTAGCCACCAGGTATATTTAACTGGGGAATTTCACACACATACACACTCTAGCTGAGCTTGGAGTCTGAGCCAATCCCAGCTTCATTTGAAATTCCTGCAGCTTCAAAGTCCCAGCCCCTGCATGTGAGCAAGCTATCCAGCCTAAGTTTCAAAATACAAGTCCTTTCCGCGAAAGCAAGCTATCCAGCCTACAGACATTGCAGTCCAAATCCTCTTGCAGTTGTAACCGCATAGACTTCTGGGCATCTCTGTAGTTTGATGCCTTCTTCCTAATCCAGATTCGTTAAAGAGCAGCCCGTTTTCCTGTATGCATGTGTGGAGTTTTGGGACTCACTGTTATTTATTATTTAGTTTTTCCTTTCTTTTTTTTTTTTATTTCATCTTTTTTTTTTTATTTATTTTTTTCTTTTCTTTTTACAGCTGGGGAGGCTGCAGTCCTGCAGTCCAATAGCACAAGCCACCCCTGCCTATAAATCAGGCTGAAAATTCTGCTAAGGACTCTCTGGAAAGGTCAGCTTTGGTGCCTTTAACTTATAAACTTCCACTGAGGTTGGTTTGCTAATAGGTCATTTCACTAAAATCTAGGCACTGTGGCAGTGCTGTTGGTTTGTGACCACTGGGCACTTACTCTAAATGGTTAGCCTTTCCCTGCTGGGTATAACCATGGAGTTGCTATATGTAGGTATGAAAGATGTGTGGAAGGGCAGGGGAAATGCTTTTTTTGATGAACCTATGAGTGTGGGTGTTTTTCAAGAATGCAGTGTTGTGATGGGGCGTAAATAGTGTGGGAAGAAATAGCCAGGGAATTGTTATGGCTGGGCTTGTATAGGGCTCTAGGGTTGATAGCCTAGTACCAACCTATGAACCTATGAACCTATAAACCAGAAACTGGTTTAGAAATGGATGTGGTTTGATCATTCATAGAAAAAAACATTTCTAGGATGCCCTTTCACCATGTGTTTCCCTTTCTAATACTATGACAGGAATGGACTTTACTGCAAAGACAGGGTACAATTAGAGTTAATAAAATTAGTATTGTTTCATTATTTGATATTAGCCAAGCATGGTCCTCTCAGTGCCAGCATTATGCCCAGAACTGCCTCTTCCTCCTGTAGTTCATATGGGGTTTTATATATATATATATATATATATATATATATATATATATATATATATATATATATATATAAGGTTCATAAGTGTTTACGAGGCTAATGACTACAAGGGGCTTTTTAAGCCTAGCCATGCATCCCAAAGCTATGACAAGTTCTGATACCCTTCATAAGTGTAAGCAGGGGTTTGGGAGATGAAACATTTACTGGTTGCCTGTGTCCATAGGTGCCAAACCAGGGATGAATTTCCTGTTCCCCATCCAGTTGTCCAAGTTGCACCTGAATTGGGTTAGGGAGGAACTCTGTTTCACGATTGGAGTGGCTCACAAGCACTCCCTACATAATGAAATACCTCTTTGTTTATACCTTTGTGTTATGTGTTACATGAATTGCTTCCACATGTGAATTTTGCCTGTAATTTTCTTGCATTATCTCCTGAAATTCATAAAATTATTCTGTCTCAAAAAAAAAATTTCCTGAAGTTTTCTGCCCCATCTCTTACTTTTCTTTTCTTTTTATTTAATTTAACCTTAACTGTAAATGTTTCTCCTATGCCTGCCCCATACCAATTAAAGGTAGGCAAGCCAGGGTCATCTTGACCTTGAGTACAAGTCAGTTGTTTCAGAAATTAAAAAATGGGCCTAGAAAATATGAATTCAGAGACTTTTTCTAAACTAGAAAAGCAACTGAAATGCATGCAAGGTCTCTACTGGGAACACATTTATTTACAACAAAGCATAGATAAGAAGGGACTACCCCGGGGACTTAGATTGAACAAAAGACCAATGTGGAAAAATATGGATGATTCACTTTCTAAGGAATGGGAAGATATTTTAGAGGATGCCAGCTACAAACTTATTTGTCTGCTAGTAAGGAACAACCTTAGTGTACAGGAAGCTACAAAGGCTGACATCACATCTTTAAAAACAACATTGGAAAATGAGAACCACAATAACCTAGATGCTAAATTTGAGCTACTTAAAGAAAAAGTGAAAGAATATGAGCAGTCCATTAAAGAAAGAAAGATTAATAAAATGAAACAAGATCAACCGGACAAAGATGATCCTGGGAGACTTACTAGGAGGTACAATAATAATATCAACAACAACAGGAGAACCAACAACAGACACGGTTCTAGTTATTACAGGGGACATAAGGGAAAATATAACCATGCCAGCAGACCTCAACGGGATTTTCCCAGGGGAGATCCTCGCACGAAACCAGACAGGGGCACAATACAGGACCACCAGGAGACTGCCCCACCAACATCTCATTCCCCACAATCCCAATTCCCTCTGGCTATCAACACTCCACAGAAGCCTTTGACATCACAGAAGGATCAGGACAGGAACATAAGCCACAGCGGCAACCAGAACCAACAGAGAGTTCTACAGGATGAATTACAGGACTACCAGGACAACCGGGACCACAGACAATCCAGCTACCAGGAGCAGCAACACCATCACAGAGACCAGGTTCTTCAGGAAGACCAATATCGACAGTACAGACATCAACCACCACACCAATACCAAAGCCAGCACCAGTACCAGAACAAGAACGATGACCACCACCAGAGCCCCTGAGCTTGTCCCTCTTACCAGGTCCCCCCATACCGCAGCCACAGCGAGGAATACTACTACAACCCACCAAGATTCCAGAAAGCAGAGGAGGAATTCCAGAGGTCTTATACTCTATCCACAAACTCCCAGGGAGACAGGAGAATAAAACAGTGGACAGGGGTGAGGGAAATACAATACCTGGGCAATCCCGACTGGAACCACGACTACAACCCAGGTCCCAGGCTCAGACAGAGGAAACAGCCACAATAGCAGGTACAATAACAACAACAACAGGTACCACAATAACAGGTGCTCCACTTATCTGGAACCATTCTGTAAAGCACTGACTGAAGAGGAAAAAAGTGTGTTGTCCAAAGGACTTACTTTTGTACCAAGCTGCAGGAGTGAGGTTGCTCAAGTATTGATAGACCTTAAAATGTTTGTGAGGAAGCTCAACTTAAGGGTACAGTTTCATGGCAAAAGTAATAACACTGAAAATAAGCCTATTGATGAAACTATAAAAAGGCCTAGCAGCTATTGTCCACCACTACATCAAACACTAGCTGCTTTTGAAGTGAAATGTGAGATGGATATCAGGAAACTGCTTAAAAAACCTCCAAAGAAAAAACTTTATAACTTAACACAGGGAGAAAGAAAAGCATTGCTTGAACTAGACAATGATAAATCCAGGTGTGTAATGAAAACAGACAAGGGAGGAGGTATACTTGTGACTGATACCACTAGCTACAACCAAAAGATAGAGAACATGCTGGAGGATAACAGATTTTATGAGTTATTTACCATGGATGACATAAAAAGAGCATATGATTTATGGAACACTAATCTCACCACATTATGGGAAGAAAAACTTATCACTGAAAATCTTTATAATTATTTATGGAGCCCATGCCCACGTTTACCTTACTTTTTTGGAATACCAAAACCACACAAGAACAGAGAAAACCCACCTTATAGACCGGTGGTAGCAAGTGGAGGTTCCCTTACTGAAGCCACAGCCATTTACCTTGATTACTTGCTGAAACCTCTAGCAGAAAAGAATAAGTCATACATAAGAGATCCAATGGATTTTTTGAAGAAAATAAAAAACATTACAGTGGAAGCTGACAGTATTTTGGTAACTATTGATGTGGAATCCTTGTACACAGTGCTCCCTCACAATTACTGTATAACAGCAGCTATGGAGTCTTTTAAGAAACATAATCAGGGTACACAGGCACAACTGCAAAAGTTAAGCAAGCTCATTAATCTTGTACTGGACTTCAATTTCTTTACTTTCAATGGCAAACACTACAAATAAAAAACTGGTATAGCAATGGGGGCTGCCATGGCTCCCAGCATAGCTAACATAGCCCTGGGCAAATGGGAGGAGGACTTTGTGTTAAACAACACAGACTACATGCAGCATATCACATGCTATTTACCTTTTATTGACAATGTCTTTATTGTGTGGGAAGGTGACACCTTGCAGCTTGGAGATTTTATCACTTACCTCAATCAAACAACCTCCTTCCTGAAGTTTACCTCTTCCCATAGCTGTACTTCAACCACTTTCTTAGATATGCAGATTTCCAAGGACATCAACAATAACAGAATCACCACTGATCTATTCAGAAAACCAACGAGGGTTAACTTATTACTCCACAGTAAAAGTCTACATCCTACAAAAACCAAGTATAATGTAGTGAAATCCCAAGGCTATAGATTAGCTCGAATTACCACAGAGATGGAACCATTTTTGAGAAACCTGAACAACTTAGAGAATGATTTTCTAGTGAGAGGCTATGAAAGTCAGATGTTAAAAAACATCCTGGAACTCATTATAGAACTAAAAAGGACTGAAGCACCTTCACTCAACCTCCCCAGTAGAAAAATGTTAAGTAATTCCACAGAGAATAACAAATGCAAAAATAGCTGCAGCCTGACATACACTTTGGATTATCACAGTATCAAAAATATTATTGAAGAAAACTGGGACATTGTCACAGGAAACCCTTTTCTGATTAACATCTTAGGTGAAGCCCCATCATTTGTTTATAGGAAGGCCAGGAATATTAGATGTTTTGTTGAATTTAAACCTAGACCATGTGAGAAAAGCATTAAAAGATGTGAAACTAATTGTACATTTTGTATATTTATGCAGCAAGGTAATAGTTTTTATTGCCCTTATTTAAAGAAGATCATTAAAACCAGTGCAGGGGGTGACTGTAACACTAAAAAACTAATTTACAGGGCACAGTGCAATGAATGTGATGCATTCTATGTGGGCAAGACTGTAAATAAACTCAAGCGAAGGATTTCATGTCATTTGTCAGAAATCCCCTCTGGATGTAAAAATAATGCACTAGCCAAACACCTTTCTCTTCATAAAAGACACACAGGTTTTAAGTTCCAGATCCTGGATCGCATAGACATGGGTGATCTTGAAGGAGACATCCCGAATATTCTGGAGATACAGGAACTCATGTGGCAATTAAAGCTGAACTCTTTTAGAAAGCCTGGACTAAACTACTACTGTTCAATTAAAAGTGCACTGGAACTTAGAAAATTGCCACATTGTTTACATGACTAATTGTATTTTATTTTATTTTTTCTACAAATTGGTTTTAAATACCATTTTAAATCATTTGAAATTTAAGTGTATATTTTGTTTCCATCATCATACATATATTTTTTTATTTTTTTCTGGTTCTCTTTTTTCCACTTTATTCAAAATGATGGTAATAACAATACTAACTAATTATACAATTATATAGGTTTTTGGGGTTCTTGTACACAGACCTGAAGAAGTCTAGAAGGACGAAAGCGATCTTTGTTAACAATAGGTTATGAAAATAGAAACTGATTTTTACATGCAAAATGTATATGTATATATTTATATATAATTTTTGATCGCAAAATGAACTAAGGTTGATATATTTCCATCCATGTAGTATATTGCCTTGTATAAAATCACAGACTTAATAATTTGGTTAAATAAGATGTACCATTAAAGTACATTAGGGCTATATATTATTATGACAGCTACTAGGTAGGGCAGGACCAGCTCGAATGTCACACTGATGGGGGAAGGGATGTGAATTTAACATGTGTATCAATAACACTTTGTTTTACAGCACAATAAACCACTCCCATGCCTGATAAAAAGTATATATATATTTAGAAAGCTTGTGAGGAAATTATTACTCTATTTTTGTTTTACTTGGATCGCTTGTCTATGTACTTAATAAAGGATTTTCGACTGGAAACAGACTGCCTGCCTTCCTTGGATTACTTTCGAATACTTAGTAATGCTGTAGAATTATATATTTTCTATTATTACTTTTTGACTTGACGAGTTTACGTTCGCTACTTCTACTACTATTGTCTGATCTGATTAATATACAGTGATTAACTAGAAATATATGGACTATAAATCTTCCACACAGAGAAGTTTCTTACACTGTTTTGTTTTTAGACCCACTACACTTTAGTGGGTTGTTTTGAGACTTCGGGGATACCACGGAGATTACTTGTTTTTTAGAAATTAAAAAAAAACTAGCTGAACCTGCAGTACAGAGTGCAAAGCAATTGCTGGAGAAATCAAAGTGTGATAATACCGATGTATTTTTGAATTTACTTAATCTCAGAAACATAACCCATGATGATATACTTAGCTCGCCTGTTCAGAGACTTCTATCTAGGCAAATTAGAACAACATTGCCTAGCAGTTCCAGTTTGTTGAGGCCTAAAGCTAAGAACAGCAGGACAATTAGAGATCAACTGTTCAGAAAGCGTTCTTTCCAGAAGTCCAGTTATGACAAAACAAGCAGATTTCTTCATCCATTGGAAGAAGGAGAGACAGTGAGGATACAAACAGTGAAAGGTTTTGACTGGATTGGTCAAGTAACAGGTATATGTACTGATCTGAGATCCTACTTCATAGAATCTGAGGGTGTGGAGTACAGGAGAAATTGCAGACATCTTTTTCCTGTATCAGAATCAATATTGTAGCATTGTTCCTATGATACAGACTCTAGATCTCAAAGCAATCCAGACAATGTTCCTGTTGCAGAACGTGTCTTATCTTCTACTTCCATTCCTGATGATGTTCCTGATGTCCCCAAAGTTGAACATTCAGTACAGACAGTCCCAGTTGAGAGACCTAATTCCAATTTCTATGAAGTGATTTGATCATATTTTCAGACCTAGTGTGAAATACACAGCAACCTGGACATAATTGTCTATATGTATTTAGTTCAGTATAATTGTATGGCAAAAAATTATTTTGATCAATTGCATGTTAATTAATGTCATCAATAATGCATGACTCACTTCTCAAAGAGGGAGGATGTAGAATAGTGTGTGCGTGTGTGTGTGTGTGTGTGTGTGTGTGTGTGTGTGTGTGTGTGTGTGTGTGTGTGTGTGTGTGTGTGTGTATGTGTGTGAGTATTGTACCTTTAAGAAGCATTTCAAAGTCAGCACGTGCATATAAATAGCAAACACATGCTAGCTTCAGTGCCATTCTGCGAGTGCAGCCAGAGAGTGAGCACGTATGAGTGTAATAGCTAGTTTGTAAGTTTATCTAAGTTAAAGTTATTAAGCCTCAATCCTGATGTGTTTATACATAATAAAGCTGCTTGAACAGAATCCACAAATGCTTGTAATTTTATCCTAACTGGATGTGTGACAACTCCCAATAGAAAGTGAGTATAGAGCAAGCAGTTAAACACTGACAGTTAACTCATATAAACCAACAAAACTGTTATCTGTGTATTAAAGACAACATCTCAGTCTCCTTTTCAGATTTCATTATAAAACTTTCAGGTAATAGCAACAAGGTATTCAACTAAAAATCCCAGTTAAGAATTTTATTCTACCCTCAGGGTTTCAGTGCAGCATATAATTCAATTTGATCATGCCATTAATCTATATGAAGGTATGGCATTTTAGCCTGAGCATATTACAAATGAAAAATATATGTACATTTTCCAGGTAAAATATGTAGAATTTTTACTTCTGATATTATAACAGTTAATAGTGCATATGTTCTGGAAATCATTTTCATCCACAATTTGGAAAATATGTCAAGTAGCCCTTAAGTAGAAACCAGGCATAAAGCCAGATTGTGACAACAAAAGCCCTCAGAAATGTTAATGTACTAGTTGTAACAGGCCATGTGTCAGTTCCACTAAGGGAATTAGCAATAAAAAATCAAGGACTTCTGGTAAGATACAAAGCACAGACAGAAACAAAACAGATGAAAAAAATGTTCGATTTATTCACATAAAACAGAATACATACTGATGAAGGGTGTTACCCAAAAGCTTTATTCCATTTTATGTGAATAAATCAAGCCTTTTTTTCATCTGTTTTGTTTCTGTCTGAGTGAAATAGTTCAACAGTGTGAATTTTCTGCAGATGGTTGGTATATTCTACAAGATACAATGCACACTCAGGAATATCATTCTACTCCAAGGATTTCATTGTTTATCAACTGTGACTTAAAGGGTAGCACTATATCTGTGTCATTACATACCTACAATAACTATCTTTCTTTTTGTTTTAGAGATTATGACCCTCAGCCTTGAAACTGTCTGGGTATCTTTCTTCTACATTAATCTTATTTCTGCTTGCAAATCCTGGTATTTTATGACTTTGTTTCTCTGTACATAAGCCACTATAATCACTGAGTGCAGCAATTTCACTGATCAAGGCTTCTTTTGTATTTTGTATGGACTGCTGTATCTGGTTTTCTTACATCTATTTTGTGAACTGTTGGCAATGAGTGACCCCATGTGATACAAACTTCTTCATTCTTTATAATGTTTTGTGGTTTGTGTTTCCAATTCTTCTCAGCTACTTCTATATTGCAGTGTTTGCACAATTCCCAGTTGCCAAATTATTGTGTCTTTCAGTGAACAGGCTCTCTGCCATGAATGGATCACACCCAGCAACAACATGTTTGACTGTTTCCATTTCTGTTTTACATAACCTGCATTTGTTTGTCTCTCCCACCTTTTCATTGGACTTTGTATACCATCATGTATGTTGTCCACTATCCTAGGCAGGCATTATTAGACTTTCATATTTTAGTTTCAATTCACCTCTCCTTAACCATTTATGTGTGAAAACTTAGTCAACATGAAATAGTTCAAGGATATCTCTGTGCTTGATATTGTCTTTCTGGATTTTACATTTTTCTTTCCTTCTCATCTGATCCTTTTTCCTCATTTTTTTTTTTTGGCACATTCAGTTGCTGTCTGATTCCTGCTCGATAGTTAAATGCTTCTGCAAAACTAAGAAAAGAAGTAATCCTAAACTTCTCATGTTTTAAAACTTTTGCTCTGTTTAGGTCTGATGAGGTCAACAGATATGTGTGTAGTCTGCACAATTAATCAATTTCAAGGAGGCCCATACCTCCTTCAGAGTGAGAATATATGATATGGATATACATTGATTTCTATATATCATTTGATAAGCATGAATCATTTTTCTTGTTTTTGTGTCCAATTGATCCAATATTTTTGGGGCTAGACAATCACCCCAAAACTATAAGTTAGATCAGGAAGAGTAAATTGATTTATGGCTTGAAATTTATTTGTAGATGTCAAGGCAGTTTTCAATATTAGTTTTAGTTTTCTGGAGCATTCCTTAATGAGCTTTGTTCTCATTTGTTCATGTTTTATTGTTGATCCTTCATTTATTACCAAAT
This sequence comes from Protopterus annectens, assembly GCF_019279795.1. Lineage (NCBI taxonomy): Eukaryota > Metazoa > Chordata > Ceratodontiformes > Protopteridae > Protopterus > Protopterus annectens. Next base: position 160,524,029 of record NC_056730.1, on the reverse strand, counting down.
ATTTATACACTCACGCCTGCTCAAGTTCCTTTATATCATATTCCTGTCCCAGACTGATGTTTTCTTAGTGCTGCAGCTTTCCTGTTTTTAATGTTGCTTTTGCATATTTATCAAGACTACATGTCATTCTTATATCATCTGAGAAAGTTTTAACCATTTGTAGCTCTGCTTTTAACTCCTAATCTAATGATGTATATAGTCTTAAGCTATCCACAAAAAGTAGAAGAGAAGTTTTTATGCAAGGTTGGTTTCTGGAAACAAAACTGTAACCACAGACTAATCTGTTAAGTAAATAGCTTAATGGCTTAAGGACAAGACAAAATAACAGTGATGACAAAGAATCACCCTGGAATATCCTCCTTTGAATTTTCATCCCTGGGGTAATAATTTGCCATTTGTCACGGCTAAACTCCAAAATGGTTTCCCATTGTTTCATGGTCGCTGCAATGTAATTTACCAATATAGGATGCATTTTATACATCTGCAAACACTCCTTTATCCATGAATCTGGGATGCTGTCAAATGTTTTTTGTAATCTATCCATGTCATACTTAGATTCTTCCCCTTTTTACAGTTCTCTATTATGGCTTTATATATCACAAATGATCCTTTGTTTTGTGTGACTTTCTTTTGTTTTCTTTTTGTTCTATTGTCATAATAGATTTTCTTTCTAAACAATACAAGCTCTTTCTTCATCAACACCAGTATATAATTTGCATTTGCTTGAGAGGCAAGGTATTGGTCTATAGTTCTCAGGATGATTTGCAGGTTCACTCTTGTTTTTACAGTTGTTAACAAGATTGGTGTCTGTTCAGAATGATAGTGTGCCTGGGCCTGGGGTTTTCCATTTAGAAGCTTTCTTAATTATAGGTTCATAGGAGGTTACCAGGCTACTGGACCCAGGGTCTTTATAAGCCTAGGTGTGTTATACCCTTGTTCCCTTATTGACCGAGTTGTATGATCTATATTTGCAGCATGGGACATAGGTGACACTCCCGGGGTAAATGTATGGTCTCCCATCCAGTTGTCTAAGTTACACTTAAATAGGGTAATTGAAAACTCTGTTTTACATGAATTGGAAGCTTGTTCATCTCTGGAAGACATATCTGTCTCTCCAGCATGCCCTGTTAATGTCACTGGCTAGATTAAGAACCCTAGAGTGAGTGAATCTTGTCACATTTGACTTGTGGATGTTCAGCATTTCCATTAGGACAGGGTCTGATAGGCCAGGCACAAGGTGCCTCTCAGCAGCCTATAAGATACAGAGTACAGTGAGAGGGCCTTCAGTGTGTCCAGGTAGGTCATGTGTTGAAGGCCTTGAATTTTCTTGGAGAGAAACCTCTGAGGTCTCTCCAGCTGCTGTAGGTGTCTGATGAGTTACCCACAGAAAGGAGTGTTCTACTGTATTAGTGGTCTGATGAGGGATTAGTACAAGGGAGTTATAACATTTTCAGTTCTGGATGCAATGCCCTTCCTTATGAAATGTGTAACACAGAAGGTCTTTTTTACCACTGTGCCACTGTGTACACATGGTGATTGAAGTTAAGCTTGCTATAAATCTGTGCTTCCAAATCTGTCACCAGAGGCTATGAGCTAAGGGGGCTACTGTTCATATTGTAATTTACAGAGGCTTCATCTTTGCTGTAAGGGATGATAATGCATTTTTCTGCATTTAGTTTAAGTATGTGGCTTTGGCGCCAGTCATTTGCCTGTGTAAGCCTTTTTTGTAGTATGTCAACATTGTTGCATTGTTGGGGGACTCAATGTTTTTACCCAGTTTGCAGTTATCGATGAACTTGGTAAGCTACAGGCCATCTATTTTCACCTGAATTTCTGAGAAATAGATTTCAAACAGTAGGGGGCCCAGCACAGATCCTTGTGGTACACCACTGGTAAGTGGTCTGCTGCTAGAGGTGGAATCCCCAAATTTGACTGTAAGTGTTCTGTCAGTGATCCAGTTGGCTACCCATCTGGTGACTTATGGGTTACGTCACAGTTATGTGAGTTTATCAATGATGCCTGAGTAGGGGATTGTCTCAAAACCCTTGGCTAAGTCATGATAGGCTGTATGTGCTGTTTTGCCTTCATCTAGGGCTTTGGAGAAATTCTCAAAGTTGTCCACAAGGTTTTAATCAGCATGATCTACCATTAGTGAAGGCAAATTATGTCAGGACAACAGTTTGAAGGTCACCTATGTCAGGTCCATGATGAGTCTCTCCATGGCCTTGTAAATAAGGCTGGTTTGACTTATGGGTCTATAGCTCCCAGGGTCAGTTGATGGGTCCCCTTTGTGCAAGGGAATTACTGTTGCTGTTTTCCACTCTGCTGGGACAAAACCAGTACTTAGTCTGTGGTTGAAAAGAGTGGCAAGTGGTTTGCTAGATCCTGTTTTAGATGATTTAATAGGCATCCTGGGATGCTATCCAGTCCTATAGAGGCTGTATTTCTGGCCATAGAGAGTGGTGTCATGACCTGCTCTTTGGTGATACTAGGTATAGGACTGGTGACAGGTATGTTTTGGGGTATGCCTGGTGGGGACCAAGGAGTGAAGTTTGCACCAAATCTGTCTGCTAGCAGGTTGGTGATGCTCTCAGGATCAGTGTGAGTGATACACTACTAGTTCGGAAAAAAGCTGGGCCTTCCCTTTTAGATTTCTAACATAGCTAAAGAATGCCTTGTGATTATTCTTAGCTAAGAATGGTAGTTTAGCTTTGTAATTGGCTTTAGAGGAATTTGCAGGATATCTAATTTGCTTGTTCAAGCTGTGGAGGGTGTCTTTCCTCTGCTGAGTCAATTCCCTCTTGTTTTTAGACATTAGTTTTTTCCTCTTGTTGTATAACCTATTTATGCTTGATGTCCACTAAGGTGGCTTGTTTTTTTTTTGTGAGGACCTTGTTTTGATCCATTCAGGTACAGCCAAGTCTATACAGTTGTACAGGTGTTTATACACTGCATTTGTGTATACCTCTGTATAGGAGTCATTGTGGACAGTGGTAGCAGGGGGTTTGAAACTATTTATGCCATCACTTAGGAGGGTATAGTTTGCTTTGGAGAAATTTTTTATCCTTTTTGCTCTTGATAGGGGGGGTTAGGTATGATGAGTACTTTGTACGAGATTTATGATCAGACCTTACCAAGGAGGGCAACACACAGGGAGCTAGTGCAGAGACTCCCTGTATTGGTGAGTACTAAGTCTAGGATATTTGAGCCCCTTGTGGGGGTGCAGGTTATCTGTTCCAGAGCATTTGTATTAACAAAGTCCAAGAGCCTTAGGGAGAGCATGTTTGTGCTCATGTATGACTCCCAATCGATGGAAGGATAGATGAAATCACCCATAATGAAGGTATTTGGCTGTATAGCAAGTGACTCAAGTAGGTCCAGGTAGGCAATGTGGTTCTCATAGTTCATGGTGGTGGACCTATATCTAACAATGATATTGAAGAGGGTTTACCTACAGTTCATTGGACTTGGAGTAACTCTAGGGAGTCATACCGTTTGACCAGTCTTAAGGTGCATTTGTCTTTAATGAAGATGGATACACCTCTGCCTTTGGTTCTTTCAGGCTTGCTTTGTCTCAATGTCTCTGGCCATTACTTCATCCCATTTCATATCCTGTACATCAGAGCTCTTTACTGTTTCTTTTCTTTCTTCTATCCATTCAGAATTCTTGTTATGTTCAACTGGGTCTTCATAAATATTTCTCCATAATTTACCTACTTCTTTTTTGGTCGTGTTTCTATTCCATTTGCTTTGTTTCCCAGTTCCTTCTAAAGCCTTTTTGCATCATGAATGACTTGCTTATTTTCTACTTTTCCTTTATATTTATCTGCACACCTTCTGTGTTTTTTTCTGCTTGTGCTGATATTTTTAGCTTATTATTGGTACCAATGTATGATAGAGCCTCTGTTTTGATACTGTGCATTGCTTTCACCTCATCTATCTTTCTGAGTATTTTTGATGATCTGCTCCCTTTTCTATATTCCTCTAACAGTGATATTTATTGTTTTAATTGCTTTATAGCTTTCTCTATTTGATGTTTACATGGTGGAATTTACTTATTCCCTTCCTTGCTTTTGTTAGTCTGTGTTTTTGTGGTAACACTTTATCTGTTATTAGTTTAGCTGCACAGTAATAAATCCTTACAATACATAATTTCTTAATTGCCCTCAACAGTCCACTTTGTCATCCCTATGTATCTTTTTTGGCCTGTCAGTTCTTATGGTGTTTGTGGACTACTTCCTTCTGCCACAAGGGAGCCATCCTCCACTCCCCTCCTTCAAGTCTGTCCTAACACTGTGGTAGCAATTTTTGAGGTCCTGAGGATTTTACACTGCCTTTTTCCAGTCCTGGCATCAGGAATAGGTACTTTTATATTTTGGGAACTATGCACCTAGTTTTTCTATTTTATTGTTTAACATACTTTTTCCCATGATATACACTATACAAAATACAGTCTACATATTAGTGTCATCTAGGTGAGATGTAAAAACAGAATCTACTATGTGGAGGTACTCACCAAAAAGTGAGCATGAATTTTCTTCTAGAAATATCTCCATTTGGACTACAGTATACATATTATGCATATGTGCATGTACTATGATGTTGTGTTCATGATACTGGTACCATGATGCCATTTCTGATACATCATGATGCTATCTATGGAGTTCTGGTCTAATATTTCAAACTACTTAAGTGTATACATTTTCTTCATGTATAGTTTTGTGTTAGAGCTATAGGATGTTTACTCACATTTGTGGATGAAGATAGTATATACATAGAACTGATTGTCTACAATTATCACACTGTGGACGCATGCAGCATATCATTTTATATGAAAATGGATGCACGTGAATGTGTTAACGTTTTCATACTGAGCAGGATTCACAAAACCTCTGTGTAAGAGTTAATATGTCTTACACAGAGGCTGCAGTCTAACGGTATGATGTCAGCATGCCATGCATATTCATGAGGGCATGCTGACTCATACCCTAGGCTAACATGGTCCATGTAGGAAAGTAGGGGGCGTGTCCGAATGCCGAGTTCTGTAAAGGGACACACCCTCAGAAGAGTCAGAGTCCTGAAAGTAAACTCCCATGAGCGAGTCCGCGGAAATGTCAAGGAACACAACACCACACATGCCCCCACAGACTATAAACCCAACTGTAATGTAAAACGTAAAAATAACAGTTTAATTTTTTTTTTTAATTTCCAAAATGTTTGCCTGTAGTTGTGCTCGTTTGCACGGGTATGCCCTCCACTCAACCACAGTTAGCAGACAGTGAAAAGCATATAAGATCTAAATATGCAAATTAAGCCAAGTAGCAATAACGTAGCGGTAGAGACGTTGGCGACAGAGGAGATAGTCATGGTTCGAGCCCCCACAACATCATTCTCTATTTTTAGTTAAATAAGCATGAAACAATCCCCTGACATATATATATATATATATATATATATATATATATATATATATATATATATATATATAAAACTATAATTTAAGTAAAATGTAATGAAATGGGCCATGTATTTTTGAAGAAATCCGACACAATAAAATATAAAAAAGAGATTATGTGCCCATAGCTGAGCAAGGCTTCAAGAAGCCTAATATGAGTGCCCATAGGTGAGCAGTGCTGTAACAAGCTTAATATGACTGCCCTCAGGTGAGCAGCGGTTTAACAGGTGTAATATGAGTGCCCAGATTTGAGCAGCGCTTTAACATGCTTAAAATGAGTGCCCACAGTTGATCAATGCTTCACACAGCGTAATATGAGTGCTCATAGCCAAATAACGCGTTACCCAGCGTAAGCCGTTTGCGCGGAGCTGCGCACCGCACCAACCAGCTCACCGGTGGGCAACGTTGAGCAAGCTGTATCAAAGCCGCCTTTACACAGACACACCTCCTAGCCTGTCTAGACAGTAATAAAATAAAAAAACAATGTACAGGCTCGAACCCAGGATACTGTGCACCATAGTCAAAGTACTGAACCACTAAGCCATGACAGTTGTACTGAGAAATGCAGTAGTAGCATATATATATATAGGAATGAATGGAAATAGAAGCATGACAAAGCAGTTTTTTTTAAGCTGATAAATATCCAACATGGCCAATCACAGATAAGTGCGGGAAAACGGGCATATATAAGCCCCATAGGCGGGAATACACAGCATAACTGATTGTGGTACCCATTTGCAGTCAGGATGGCAGGTGCAGGAGAGGGAAGTTGCTTTAGAGCACAGAGGTGGGGTGTTGAGGAGTCAAAATATATGGTTTGTCTCCTAGTCCATGATCATGAGGCACAACTCATGCAGGGCCAGGTTCACTGGGGTGCATACAAGGCAGAGGTGTGGAACCGGTTGGTACATGATCTCACCAGTGCCACAGGCATTCCAAGGACTGGTGAACAGGTCCGTCACCACCATGCGGACCTGAAGAGATGTAAGCAGGACCAACTGAACTGTTGGATCCAGGAGGCCCGGCAAATGCCCAACGCCTCACTACTGAGTAAGTATCCATGTAATTAAGTATGTAAGAAATTATCCTAGTCTATAGTATGGAGATGTATGTTCCAATATTACATCATTTATATTACAGCTGCAGGTGTCCGTTCCATGAATCAGCGAGCCTATGCTGATAGGCTGGTGAGGTTGCGCCACCAGGCAGGTTAGTAATTATTTTGCTGGAATTGTTATAGAATATAAGTGAGACAGCTTGTAAAAGAGTTCAGTGTTACATATTAATAAAGTTCAAATAAGCCTAGAAGAAAGATTCTGCTAGTACTGTAAGATTAGATAAGTGATGCAGCCTGTAATCCAGAAATAAACATTAAACAAGTCTCAATTAGAGAGTTTCCACCTTTATTGTAATATCAGATAACTGCTTCAGCCTGAAAATGAGTGGTAATCAATCAACAAAGGATAGACATGTGTCAAATACATCCTTTTTAAAATCTGCCATATGAAATAAGTGAGTCAGTTGGAAAGGATTGTTGTAACCCAGTAAGAAATGTTAATAATGCCTAGAATTAAGTACCATCCTGAAATGTAAAAATAAAACAAGTGAAAGTGTGAGAAAGAGGGTATGAATCTACCAAGAAATCTGTAATAAGTCTGGAATAAAGTTATACTGCAGTCAGTACATAATGAAACGAATGAGACAGCCACAACCAAAGAGTGAAATGTGTGTAATAAAGTACTGAACCTGGAATGTGTCTGTCCCACAATTTGGATATGTTGCTGTACCCTTGCAATATGGAGATAGTATGGTTGTATGAAATACTGAGCATCCACAGTTGTCTAGAGCCATATAAATCAAATGTAGCAGGATGCTGCACCTGAACACAGCCAGATATGAACATGTATGAATAAAAATGAAATGTATATTAATGTAGCAGTAACATTCCCATCACCAACATTCCTAAGGTTACATATAGGAAACTGTACTAATACATGTAGGGGATATATACTAGGAATGTACAGCATATGCATAGGTAGTTTAAGTTGTTAATGTAATATTTCGTCACCCTACCCTATCACAATGATGCCATTCCACACCAAACTGGGTATGCGTATACACAATTAATTCCCATGGACATTTGTCCTGTTGGTTCATACATATCTGCATGTACATTGATAGATGTGCCCTGTTCACATATCCAAACCTGGTGGCCTGTTGCCACCAATCAACCCTGCATGCTGTTGGAATGTGTACTGTTGTTCTAAATATGCATGTGTTATGCTTGCTGTTCAATGTTCGGAATTCATGGGTGTTTGGTTAATGGGAATACTGATGCATGCTGTTACAACTAATTTTGAATGGTGTTGTTTGTTACTAACCCAAAATGTCATAAAAAACTGTTAAACATAGGACAACAGGGAAGGCGGGTTCCAGCGGACCCACCTCTCCCACTTCAGCTGGCGAGTGCACCTGGCACCAGTGCCCAGGCCGGAACCTCCTCCGGTGGCCCTGTGCCACCTTTGGGTGGAAGCGCTGCAGGGGATGGGGCTCGTCACCCCTCTGCAAGCGTGGCTGGAGGAGAACGTCCACTCACCCTCCATAGTGTCCGGTCTGTGGTGCGTAGCGAGATCAGGCATTCTGTGCTTGATCTCCTACACCAGCTTGAGGCAAGGGTGGCGCAACTCACGGGTGTGCCTGCCCATCCTATACAGCCCCCAGCACAGCCCCGTCCTGGGCAGTGAAGGCGCAGTGGTAACTGCCCATGGGTGGGGATCTCAGTTCCACTGTTGCCATCTGTGGGCTCATGGGCTCGCGATATCCAAACATCCGTCCCCGTCAATTGTGTTTCCCTCCCACATGTGTCATACTCCGCCCCTGTATGTGTCTTGTTTGTCTTGTCTGTAAACCTCCCCAACCTACCTCCCCAAATATACCTACTTCCTGTACCTCACATTCCACTCTCACCTGAAAAAAAAATAAAAAAGGGCACTCTGTTCCCACAAAAAAATTACGCCCCATACATAGCTGCCCATTTTGCAGACATGTCTGCTGGACATGTCAACTGATAATTAAAATTGGCTGTACAACATATTTTGTGGTTCTCACCCCTCTCTCAGGGGTGGAAGGTTTCAAATTTCACACCAAATTACACACATATGCACAGCTGTTGCTGATAAAGAAATGGTTAGCTATGGGCCTTCCCTACATCCTTCCTGCAAATCCTGAGCTTGTTTTCCTGCTGTCCTACCCTCTTTGTGCCCCATTTTTCACCACTTTCCTATCTCCCCATTTTCTTTTCTTTAAAAGAAATTTGCACAGGTGTTAGCGAGAGTAAGCACTATTAAGCAGTAGTCAGCGGGTGTGCGCTTCTGTGCACTTAGCTAAGCGAGTGTGCTCATAGCTAAGCAACTGTGCGCATGTGTGAGCATTGCGCAAACCAGCGCAAACCCGCTTACAACTGCTTAAAAGTACCTTAGTCATTCTGTATGACAAGGCCTGTAGTCTGCTCATCAGCAAAATAAAATACCCCGGTCAATCTCAAACCCCGGACCTTGAAAACACTAGTCTGCATGAATCACCACTGAGCCACATCAGATATACAAGAACATGGTGCTAAAAGAAATATATCATGAAATACAAGGAGTGAATGTAAAGGGAATATAGGAAGGCCATTACACAAAGCTTGTTCCCTGTATGTTTAGTGGCAATTCTTGTGGAATTGCATTACATGAGTGTGATAAGAGAAACAGCCATGCTAGTAGGTAATAATGTTACAGTAGCACCTTACAAACCATACACGGTATCTGAGCAGGATGAACACCACCATATTTGAATAGGTATGAGGCCAGACATCCCAACTGTGACTGATTTACAGGGATGTCCTTGATTTGTCAAAAAATGTTACCTGTGCCCCACTGACTCCCTGTGAAATGTACTAACAGTAGGCAGAAAGGTGGGAAGTCCCACGTAATGTTCACCATCAATAAGTTAAAGTACACACTATTTGCATGTCAGAAATGGTGTAGTAATACATATGCTCAAAACACACACAGTCCCCACAGTCACAACTGCAGAATATCTGAAATATATCACGGGTGTATCCCACTGATATGTACCTTTCCCTGAGGCTGCTCAAATATATACCTGAGAGTATCTGAGGCCTGCAAGTGTCAGAAACACACTGGCATATCAGCCTGTCTGCTGTTACACACTCTGCAAATAGCTGTAGAATTACTTCCACAAGCACACCCTCATGTAGGAGTACAACACAGAAATATCAAAGGATGTAGCCATCTAACAAACTAAGGACAGTATAGCAGTTTACAAGCACTGCATGTGCCTGATATTCATAACTATTAGTACAAAATACAAGGCCCTACTACTGCTCAGCAGCAAAATAAGATACCCTTGTAAGTGTCAAACCCCAGACCTTGGCCTCACCAGACTGCATGCAGTGCCACCAAACCACAGCAAACATATAAGAATTTACTGCTAAAAGAAATATATCATGCATTACAAGGAGTGAATGTAAATGGAAAATAGGAAAGCCATAGCAACACATTCCAGTAAAGAGAAATATCAGGCCTTCAAGGAGTGAATGTAAAGGGAAAATAGTGAAGCCATAGCAGCACATTGCAAGAGCTACAGTTGTATACCAGTTAATCCACAAGTACCACAGGAAAGTACATACTCCCATGTAAACAGTGTTAGCATTAGCAGGTGTGAGTTAACATACACACTGAGAAGAATGAACTGGAAGAAGCAACAGTCAGGTTTCAGTACAACATGCATTTCAGTGGCTTCAACACAGCCTTAGATATGAGAGAGACATACCAACCTTCTGACTGACACAACAGTGTCCACAGCAAACCAGCATGGTCCCCACCTTGCAAAACTGAAAGGCCTATGCCTACCTAACCTAACATTTTATAGCAGTGTCCTGAAATCACAGTGAGAACTGCAATTACCACACAGCAGGCTGCATGCAATTAGTAAATGCTGGCCACCAATTGGTGCAGAGGCCATCACATGCACATGTGCAGATACCTACAAAAGCAGCCTGTACTGCCAGTCCACACAAGCAATAATTTCATTGCAGCGACTGGAGGGAGAGAGAGAGAGAGAGAGAGAGAGAGATAGACAGACAGACAGAGACAGAGACCCAAAAAAAAAAAAAAAAAAGCAAGCCAGCAAGCAAGTCAGCCAGCCAGCCATCCAGGCAGCCCACCAGAAAGCCAACCAGGCAGCCAGGCATCCAGCCAGCCAGCCAGCCAGCCAAACTTAAAAAGCTGTTAGAGACAAAGGTAACGTAAACTACATAATCTAATAATCTACATACTGTGAACCCACCATATGTGTCAGCGGTCTGTATCTATATGTATATGAAGATGTGCATAGGGCAAGGGACATACTGCAACCGTTAGCGAAGGCTGGACATACATATGTAGTTGAAGGTTGCTATGTGCACATATCAATGTAGGTTGTAGTGTGTGGCATTGAAAAAAGCATGCAGTGCAGGTATATGTCATGTGGTGGGGAACTTCTGTGGGACTGAGCCAGCGAGGCCTGCTACAGCTATACGGCCTGAGGACAGCATAATGCATTCTGCACAACACTGTGCAATATCATTACAGAATGGTATGTCTCACAACTGTTACTGAAGTGACATCCCCACCATGAAAGGTGGGCATTCTATGTGCCAAGATGTGCATGTAGTTGTACAGCAATGGATGTTTATAAGTATGTGTGTGTGTGTGTGTATGTATATATATATATATATATATATATATATATATATATATATATATATATGTATATGTACATAGAGAGGTATGTATAGATAGACATATATAGATAGATAGATAGAATATGTATATACATATAGATGTAATAGACACATACATATATAGATATATATAGATACATACACATATACAGATAGATATGAATGTTTATAGATATGTATGTATATATATATCTATCTATCTATATATATATATATATATATATATATATATATATATATATATATATATAGAGTGAGAGAGGGACATGGGGGCAGATGAATTGCAACAGCTGCCTGGTGACCAAGGCATGGACTGAACACCAGTGTGGATACAGGAGTACCATACCCCATTCCAAAACACTTTAACCACTAACTACCACATATGGTTGCCTGCCTACTACTAGAGGTGTCAGAAGCGAACATGGGAAACAAGTGTACAATAGCCTCCCCTTTGATATCCACAAATATGCCATACCCTGGACTAAACCACCCAGCATTAACAAACAAGGCTCCTCATTAGTAGATGTCAGACATACCCCTGATGAATGTTATGGAGATAGGTAATATGCCGTGTGAGTCACCTCTGTGTAACTGTTTGACAGGAGCAAGTACAATCACATTACATGTATCCCAAGGGGCAGGGTAGCATAAGGCTATGCTGCCATAGGCCCAGGGCCAATAGCATAGTACCTACCTATGACACAATGCACACACACATGTACTCAGTGCAATACCAACTATGTTAGGTGGAATGAGTGTGACACTGACTGTGTGCAAGGTCTGTAATGGTGTGATTGCACAGCATGACTTTGTGTCTGTCATGGTAGTCCGTGTCCTTGGTGTGAGGCCAGAGAAAGATGTGTCAGTTATTGGGATACTAACATACTAGATTGCCATATGTTGTGCAGTAGTTCCCTGTGTACGACTGCGGTGTAGGTAGGGGTATGGCAGCAAAGACTAGGGTGGATTACCAGTGAAACTGTAGATGTGCATTGCATGCATTGCATGGGATGACAATATTCTCCATCCAGTAGCTTGATACATACCCCCAGTGTAAGGTTGTGCAGTGTACCTCAAACAGTGTGCCGAGTGCTGGTGTATACTAGTTTGTTGTATGGAGTGTGGCAGGCACTGTCACACAGTTGTAGGCCGAGCACTGATATGTGGTAATGTACATGTGTATCCCCGATAGACAGACAGATGCTATATATGGCAGTTCAGTGATATCAGTACAGTAGAGTATTACATGTGCCATATGACTTGCTCACATATTTATCTTTTCCTTCCTGGGCGATGGTGCATCACCACAACCCATGTTATTCAGCTGCAGAGGATGAGGAGATACACCAGAGCCTGGTGCGGGATTTCTATACACTGTTTTCCAGGACCAGCCAGAACCAGCAGGAGAGGGCTGCACTGTGGCAAGACCTTGTCCGTCGGGTAAATGACATAGGCATGCATAACTGGACATATGAGCAGGTACACCATCACTGCAGTGATTTAATTAGAAATGTCCATCAGCGTGCATCTGATATCCACAGACAACAGCTTGCCACAGGTGGTGGGGTACCTATCCACCCCCCCCCTCACCAGAGTGGAGGAGCTACTCCTAAGTGTTGTGGCTCCAGGCCAACAACAACATCCACAGACATGTGTCATGATGAAGGCCGGAGCCACCCAGCATGAGGACATGGAGTGTGCAGGTAACATGCCATATCTGTAGTTGACTGTTCTCTGCACTGGTAGTTTATGCATGTGTGAGATGTGTACTGTGTGTGTAGCTGTTATCCTGCCTATTCTTGTGCAAGATTGATATTCTGAATATCATCACTACACCTGTGAAAGCCAACTGTTGTACTACTGTACTGTAGCATACTCACAGTATCAATGGCACAGTTGTAGCCACTGACAATAACTCTCTTATTTGTGCAGGTCCCTCTGGAGTAACAGCAATGCAGCCAATCCATGCTGGTGAGTGTGTAATAACAATACTATTAATAGTAATAATAATATTAATACTAATAATACCCTCAAACAGTATTGTGTATGTGTTGGATTGCAAGTGTGTGTGTTTGTATCTGCTGTACTGAGGAGTGTGCATGTGTGCATGTGTGCATGTGTGCCTTTGTGCATGTGTGCATGAGTGCATGTGTGCCCGTGTGCATGTGTGCATGTGTGCATGTGTGCCCATGTGCATGTGTGCCTTTGTGCATGTGTGCATTTGTGCATGTGTGCCTGTGTGCCCGTGTGCATGTGTGCCTGTGTACATATGTGCATGTGTGCATGTGTGCCTTTGTGCATGTGTGCATGTGTGCCCATGTGCATGTGTGGTAACATTGTGCACACATTGTAAATTGTGTTTCCTGTCTTTCTCTCACAGGTTCTGGTGTTGCTCTGTTGGCGTGCAGCAAAGAACCTGAAGCCACTGCTGATGATAGTGATAATGATGATACATGTGTAATGGCACAGGGAGATGTGACAGGGTCTGTTGTTGGTCAGCCAATTGACAGTACACAGCAGTCAACCCCATCAATGTGCACAATCATCCTGCCGATACATTCATTGTCACCAATGTCCTTAGCTGAGGGACAGCATACAGTGGGCATTGACCAGGGTAATGCGGTATCAGTGGCACATGCATCCCCTCACAGCAGCCATGGCCAGAGTCCTGACATGGTACCACACAGGCAGATGCCCAGGGGTTCTCGTGGGAGCATCCATGGTCGTACTGCCCCTGTCAGACGTGCCCACAGAGGTCTTTCAACCTCAGCTATGTTCCGGGCTGTAATGCAGGCACAGGCACATATGGAACGGTACACCAGACAGGGTCTGAGGGAGCTTAGAGCACATCGCACTGCTATGAATGACACTATGCATGACGTTGGGGCTGCCATCCGTACTGTCGGCAAGGTCATTGATAGACGTTGGAGGGACACATTAGATCTGTTCCACAACTTCATGTCCATGAGCCAGGGCAATGCAGGATGGTTGAGGCGTCGACGTGGACGTATGCCAGCAACATCAGCAGCTGGCAGTCGTCGCAGACGACAACAAACCCACAGCCGCTCCCATAGTGCCAGTACCAGCCCCAGCAATGCTGCATCTGTGCTGTCATCAGACCATCCTAGAAGACCACGTGCACGTGGCTCTGGACAGTCCCAGCAGGGACATGTGTCCAGTCAGCAACCCACTGCTTCTGATGACAGTACCCAGTCTGGCTTAGTACCTGATACTGTCTGTAGCACCCCTGCCAGGCACAGGTACCGTGTCCATGGCCAGAGACAGTGATCTGTATGACCTGGCAGGTACAGTCTGTGGATGTCCACAAACACCCGTATATGGCAGCCATGTGGTGCAACTGTGTGCATGCATACACACATGCATAATGCTAACACCTAGGGCTAACACATACACACACACACTGCATCAACATTGCCCCATGTTGTACTGTTGTCCCTCACTAACACACACACACACATACATGTCGATTGGATGTGTCAATGGCAGACTCTGGCAAACCAAGTACACACCCTGTGCATATGATGAAACTGTGCCACCTCCTGCAATCTGTAACATTGAAGCAGGAACAGGATAGCATGGTGCTGATGCACAGGGTGACTACATAGCACTGTAGTAATATTATCATGTTGTTAACAGTACAGTGTAATGATATCATTGTGGGTATATCCCAGCATGCCTGATGCATTAACACTATGATTGTCATTGTAGTTTTTTATACACCAGTGTTAATTCTAAAAGTGTAATGTCTGCACATGTGCCACATGGCAGTTGTGTGTACCTGTGCCTGCATGTGTTGTGGACTGGACAGTACATGTGTGATGTTTGCAGCACACAGTTGCAGGTGTACATTTGTGAACAAGGTGGAGTTGCATTCTCTGCATGTAGATGCGTAGTGCACACATGGCAAGGGTGACATGCACCATGTGACACAGTAGTCATACATTGTAGTTCATATTGGTGGCCACTTTGTGGTATACTACACATATGTCTCAACTGGGGTCACATGTATTTATGACATGGTTTCACAGTATGCTGTGGGTCATACGGTTTACCAATGTCAATGGTTTGCATTCTGGTGGTAAGGCTCAAAACACAAACCCACCTACATAGGTATCACAAGGGATAAGAAACTAGAAGTAATGATACTCAATGCCAGACATCTAAACCACAAGATGCATGCAGTCCAAACTTTACTCAGCATGGAGAATGTTGATATCTGTGCAGTAACAGAAACCTGGTTCAAGGCTCCCAAGAGCACCCTAGCACTACCAGGTTACACCTCATGCCATGCTTTACAGCCCCAAAACATGGAACTAACTACGAAAGGGGGTGAGTATCAATAATTGTCAGGGATACCCACACCCCCAGGTTGGTGCCACAGCATGAAGCATCACAGACTATCCACGTGCAACTAACAGTGGGTAAAACTGCCTTCCAGTTCATATCCTTCTACAGACCACCCTCCTAAACCCAGGAACCCCACCTGGCCTACTTAAGAACACATGAATATATGAAGGTCTCTCTAAACAAAATTATATTGGGCAACTTCATCTACCCACACATAGACTGGGAGCATTACTGTAGCTCCAACACCCTAGGCCAAAGGTTCCTAGAATTCATAAACTCAAATGCTATGGAACAACTTGTTACTCCTCCCACAAGAGGGGAAAACATACTGCACCTGATCATCACCAACATGGGGACTCTATGCTCCAGACCAGAAGTGTATCCCTCACTGGTAAGATCAGACCATAGAGTAATCTCACTGTATATTCACATACCAACCCCAGCCCCTGCCCAGAAAACCACAGTGAAAAAGTTGTCTAAAGTGTATTCCACATACCTCAAAACCGAGACAGAGGTGGAATCTTTCAAAGCCCCCGGGCCTGTAGAAAATACAGCCCACACTGCTGAATCCTTTATAAATGCATTCTATGAACACCTTCAGGAATGCACAGATCATGCAATTCCAAATATAACCAAGACCCAATCCTTCAAAGACAGGCGTCCTTTCTGGTGGACCCCAGCCACATAACAGAAAACAATAGAAGGAGGTAGCTACTACATGATCGAGCAATATCCCACAAAGGGAAGGCATCTCTGATCAGTATTTGGAACAAAATACGGGCACTCATAAAATCGTCTAAGGCCAGCTTCAAGAGAATAATTGCACAAGACACTAAGGATAATCACAAGGCTTTCTTTAGTTATGTTAGGAATCTGGGTGGGAATTCCCAGATATGCTCAGAAGTAGTCCTAAATGACAAAGAATACACGTAAGCCACATACATTGCCAACATCATTGCTGACAGGTTCAGCACAAATGTCTCACTTCTGTGTCACTGTTACACAGAGGCAGAGTATACTAACCTGGGAAAAGGCCATAGCAAAATTCATTTAAAATGGGTGGCAAAAGCCAAACACAGTCTGGCTAGGCTTATAACTGCCCTAGGGCAGATAGCCTAGTATGAACCTATTAACCTATTACATGATGTATCCTCAACTGATACACGGATGTAGGAAACCCAGTGTCAGTGATATCCCTGCAGTACTACACTATACCATGTAGCCATTCTTACTGAGCCCCACACATCCCTGGGAGGAATACTGTTTGCCATATAGCAGTCTCACGTACATGCCAACACACTAGGGATATGTTCATCCACGACTGGAAATGCATACAGTGGCCTACAATGCATTCTGCACATGGCACACATGACCACCACAAGGGTATCATACAGACAGATACCTGTTGTCCAAGCCATGCTCTATTACTGTAACACGACTGTAACTTTGTCATCAGCATGTACTTAACATAGTATTCCAATAGTACCATGTAAGTGGCAGCACCTATCATGTAGAACGGGTAATGGTGTGTACATATGGACAAGTGTTTTCTTGTCTATCCTGTGATATTCACATTTCCAAAGGTATTGTGCAGTCCCTTGGTGTATCACCTAAGCAAGCAGGTGTCTTTATGCATATCAGCAACAGTTGCCATACACCTACACTGGATGTCCATTACTCACAGACTTTGCTGTGTTATAACTTGTGTGACATATACTCCAGACATGAATCCTCACCCACATTAATATATCACAGCTTTCATGACTGTGTGTCACCCAGTTGGCCTAGGACACAGATCACTGCAGTAG
Organism: Protopterus annectens; assembly: GCF_019279795.1. Taxonomy (NCBI): domain Eukaryota; kingdom Metazoa; phylum Chordata; order Ceratodontiformes; family Protopteridae; genus Protopterus; species Protopterus annectens. The sequence goes on along the minus strand of NC_056730.1, from coordinate 160,506,610 downwards.
CCTGCATTGTCATCAACATACATGTATGGCGTACTGTCAGGGATTCTACAGCACATGCTGGCAAAGGTAACAACTATATTCATATGAGGCAGGCTTCACACATAGGAACTATTGCAGGTCACAGGTACATATCTGTATGTGGCACACACATACCTGATGTGTGCATTGCAATTACTGTTATAATTATATATCATACAATAATAAAAGCAAAACCCACCACACATTGACAAACTGTGTGACAAACACACACATGGCTTTTGTAGGATTCAAACCCTGACCTAACTATGTTATGACACTTGAGAGAGATGCATTAGCACAGCACGCTATTCACATTACTGGCTGGTTTACCTTCTCCTGCTGTACTTATAGGGTGCTGACATCATCAGTCTTTACAAAGAGGAATGAACATCATGTAGTGTGTTATTCCAGTTGTCAAAAGCGACATTTCTTTCAAAGAGAATTGCACACCCCCTGCTCCCCCAACACACACACACTGAGTATTTGTAGGATTCAAACCCCTACCTGACTATGTTATGACACTTGAGAGAGATGCATTAGCACAGCACGCTATTCACATTACTGGGTGGCTTTTTTTCCCTGCAGTATTTATAGGGTGCTGACATCAGTTTTTACAAAGAGGTATGTACATCTATTACTATCCCTCAGTATGGGGGATAACAATATATATGCATTAACAGACGCCTAGTTCAGGGTCACATATGCACATCAGCACTGCCTGGTTATGTTTTATACCATGCTTCGTGAACACAGGACTTGTAATACACAACACTTGTAATACACAACACAATCAGCTAACAAAGTATTTCTCAAAAGCAGACTTTGCACTTGTGAAGACTGGGGTGGAATACTTCAAAGGCCCTGTGCTGGAGGATTATACAGCCCAATCTGCAGAATCCTTTACAAATGCATTCTATGAGCACCTGCAGGTTTTCATTGATCATGCTATCCCAAATAAAACCAAGACTCCTCCACAACAGGAGACCTGTCTGGTTGACACCAGCCATATATAAGCTGTACAACAGAAGGAGGGAGCTAATACATAATAGAGCAATATCCCACAGAGGGAGGACATCTCTGAACAGTATTGGCAGGACACTTCAATCCCTCAAAATCATCACTTGCAAGTTTTGACAGTGAAATTGTCCAGACACTACAGATAAGGCTCCCCTCAGTCTGGAATTGAATCCCAATTAATGTTAGACATAGCTCACAGATACACACACCTCTGGGTTGTTACCACTGCACTAAGCATGACAGGCCATACATATACAACTACCATTGTGCAAAACTGCCTTTTGGGTTGGTGTGTAGTTTAGACCACCCCCCTCCCCCATATCCAGGAACCACACTTGGCTTCCCTGGGAACAGTGTAGGATATGAAGGTGTTCTCATATGCCATTACAGTGGTTAACTTCAGGTACAGGAATATTGACTGAGGGAACTACTCAGGCCTCAACAACATCACCCTACAGCCACTACAATCTGTGAATCCATGCGCTATGGCCGAACCAGTCACCACAGCCACAAGGGGGAATACATATTGGACCTGATCATCACCAACATGGGGACTCTATGTTCCACACCAGAGGTAGACCACCATTGTTAAGATATGACCATAACCAACTTTCCTTGGATGTCCATATCCCATCCCCACCCCCAGGCAAGGAAATCGCTGCTAACAAAGTATTTCTCAAAAGCAGACTTTGCACTTGTGAAGACTGGGGTGGAATACTTCAAAGGCCCTGTGCTGGAGGATTATACAGCCAAATCTGCAGAATCCTTTACAAATGCATTCTATGAGCACCTGCAGGTTTTCATTGATCATGCTATCCCAAATAAAACCAAGACTCCTCCACAACAGGAGACCTGTCTGGTTGACACCAGCCATATATAAGCTGTACAACAGAAGGAGGGAGCTAATACATAACAGAGCAATATCCCACAGAGGGAGGATATTTCTGAACAGTATTGGCAGGACACTTCAATCCCTCAAAATCATCACTTGCAAGTTTTGACAGTGAAATTGTCCAGACACTACAGATAAGGCTCCCCTCAGTCTGGAATTGAATCCCAATTAATGTTAGACATAGCTCCTCACCAACCCTCTTCCAGCAGACTCCAGCCACATGGATGTGACATTGCAAATTCAACCCCTGGGATCTGCACTGTGTCCCTGCTTGATGGATGCACAGCAAACTAGCCTTAAATGGTGCCTTCTGTGACCTACTTTACAGAGGCACAGTAGGCTACTGTACTGGGGAGCAGACGCCAAATACACTCTGGCTAGGCTTATGTATTCCCTAGGGCAAACAGCCTAGTATCGACCTCTGCACCCATATGTTTATGTTTGGGATGCACAATATTTGTTGCTGATAAACTGGGATGCACAATATTTGTTGCTGATAAACTGTTTGCAGGTCTTTATTGCATAGCTTTCCCTGTTTCTATGAACAACTTGTGTATCTGTGGAAGATGTTTGATCATGGCAGGGTTCCAGTATATTACTTATGTCTCTATTGTCATTTAACTGTGTGCACTGGGCAGATTGCTGTATTGTGGGAGGTTCCTGGCTTAACACATACAAATGCCAGATATGTGTGGCTGACTGCTATACTGAGACATGGCCTAAGTGTGTGAGCATACCCAGTTCAGGCTTTCCATGGTAAGTTAGCGACTACTACTTCTTCTCCACCACAATTGAAAATGACAATCACCCAATGGACCAAACAAACAGGCACGTACAAAACTTTTATTTCCACTCTAGCGCTTCGGTGTAACCAACTTCCAGGAGTAACAAACCATTGGGTGATTGTCATTTCCATGGTATGTTGCCTGACATATGTCTCATTTATCAAAGTGTGTGAGCATGCCCAGTGTGACCTTTCCATATGTTGAGATCTGAGGTCCACTACATTTGTGGTTGTGTGTGAACTTGAACAATATTTGACATTTATAGTGTGTGTGTTGGAAGTCATGTTGTGTTCTTAATGCCCAACTGCTTTGTGTCTGAACCCAACAGGGATTATGTCATGCCTGCAGGGTTTCCATGGGACAGTTTGCATACACTTATCAACATTCTTTCATACTGACCAAACACTGTAATATTGTCATAGTGTAGGGGTTCAGTCCTTTCACTCTGGTGCACAGTATCCTGGATTTGAGTCCCATCACTGCTTTAAATATTCATACTGAGCACACCAGACTAAGGTATGACCATGTTGCATTTTGTTCAGCTATGGCCTACTTAAACCAGGCTTGTCCAACATTACTAGTGTATTCCGCAACTTGGGTGGACATTGACAAACACTAGGCTATGTGCCCTAGGGCATTTCTAATCCTAGTCAGAGTGTGTTTGTCCTTCAACACACATTTTAACTGGAGTTTGCCATGACATTTTTCAAGGTTAGTATACTGTGCCTCTGTCTAACTGTGACATAAAAGTGATACCCAGGGTAAACTTACAATCTCCCATCCACTCATCAAGATTTCTCTTGAAGAGAGTCAATGAGGGACTCTCTGGCTAACCTGGACTGTGAATTTACTCAAGAGTGGAGGGAGCTTCTGGGTTATGGATCAATCACTACAGAATGTCTTAATTATTTCAGTGCTGAGGTTCAGGTCTCGCATGTGCATAGCTCAATGGGATTCAGATTTTACAAGGTGCAGCATGTGCATTGATTCCAGGTTGGACATGGCTTTATACATCAGGTACAGATCACCTCTGGGCAGGCAGTATACCACTGTGTGGAGCTGCAGTTTGTTTAATCAGGCAGATTTGGGGTCTTTCCAGTTGCTGGAGGTGTCTGCTAAGGTACATCCCACAAGGGGCATTGTACTCAATTGTGGGCCTGATGAAGGATGACTGAAGAGGCACGATGACCTCCCCTGATCTAGATGTGAATACCTTCATGATTAGGTGGGTATATGAAATGTTTTTATAACCACTATGGCCACATGGTTGCCAAATGCAAGATTTCTATCAACTTGTGTCCCCAGGTCTCTTATTTCTTCTTCTGTATTTAATGGGTTACCACCTATGTGTAATTGGTGGGCACTTACTGTTTTTCCAAAGGGGATGACTATACACTTTTTTGTGTTTAGCTTGATGACATGGCTGTGGCACCAATTGTCTGTTTCTATGAGGCCCTTTTGTAGGATGCTTGTGTCAGCTGGAGGGTCAGATATGGCGCCCAGTTTGTAGTCATCTGCAAACTTGTTCAGACACAGTCCTTCCATGTTGGCCTGTACCTCCGAGAAATATATACTAAACAAGGGGAGTCCCAGGACTGAGCCTTGTGGGATGCCAGTTGTAGCTAGTTTGGACTCTGACATGGCTCCAGAATTTCTGACCATGTCAGTTCTGTCCTTGAGCCGGTTTGCAACCCATCTAGTGACATAGGGGTTTATATTTAAGCTGGTGAGCTTATCTATAATGACCAAGTGGGGTATTGTATGGAAGGCTTTTGCAAGGTCCAGGTAGGCTGTGTGGACCACCTTCCCCTCATCAATGGCCTTGGTGACTGTTTCAAATGACTCAACCAGGTTTAAGGGCAGGATCTGCCCTTAAGAAAGCCACACTGGGTAGGGTCCAGTGTCTGTAGGTCCCCAATATCTTTATTTCTGAGGTCCATGATGATCCTTTCCATAGCTTTGCAGACCATGCTAGTCAGGATTCTGGGGTGATAGTTTGCATGATCCATTCAGGCACCACCTTTGTGGAGAGGGACCACTGTTGCTGTATACTGCTGTTTGGGTACATATCCTGTGGTAAGGCTGAGATTGAGCAGTAGTTTTATTTGGTGTTCAATTCTTCTTGGACTTCATGTTGGATGCAGCCCGGGACACCATCTGGTCCCATTGATGCTGTGTGTTTTGCTTTGGAGATGCTGGCTGTTACCTGAGTATCTGTGAAGTCATGGGGCCAGCACTTCTGCTGGGATAGATATTTGGCCTTTTGGTGGGGGGGGGGGGGGGTTTGCACTGAACCTGTCAGGTCGGATGTTGGCAATGTCTGTGAGTTTGGTGTATTGTTTGTCATTTTGGACTAATTCTGAGCATATCTGGGAATTCCCACCCAGGTTCCTACCATCAGTAAAGAAAGCCTTGTGATTATCCTTAGTGTCCTGTACAATTTTTATCTCATAGCTGGCCTTAGAGGATTTTATGTGTGGCCATAGTTTTTAGTCATAATACTGATCAGTGATGCCTTCCCTTTTTGGGTTTTGCTCTATCATGTAGTAGCTTACTCCTTCTCTTGCATGGTTTGTTAATGGCTGGGGTCCACCAGACAGGATGCCTGCCTTTGGAGGATTGGGTCTTGGTTTTATTTGGGATTGCATAATCCATGCATTCCTGAAGGTGTTCATAGAATGCATTCATAAAGGGTTCTGAGGTCTGGGCCATATTTTCCACAGGCACAAGGGCTTTAATGGATTCCACCTCAGTTTGGAGGAGTACATAATTTGCTTTACACATGTTTTTCACTGTGGTTATCAGGCCAGGGACTGGAGTCAGGATGTGAATATCCAGTGAGATTACTCTATGGTCTGATCTTACCAGTGAGGGATACACTTCTCGTCTTGGCCATAGAGTCCCCATGTTGGTGATTATCAGGTCCAGTATGTTTACCCCTCTTGTGGGAGTGGTGACAAGTTGTTCCATAGCATTTCAGTTTATGAAGTCTAGGAACCTTTGGCCTAGGGTGTTGGAGCTAGAATAATGCTCCCAGTCTATGTTTGGATAGTTGCAGTCACCCAATATAATGTTGTTTGGAGAGACCTTCATATTTTCATGTGTTCTCTAGTAGGCCAAGTGGGGTTCCTGGATTTAGGAGGGTGGTCTGTAGCAGGCTACGAACTGGGAGGCAGTTTTAGCCACTGTTACTTGCACGTGGATAGTCTGTGCTGCTTCATGCTGTGGCACCAACCTGGGGGTGTGGGTATCCTTGACAATTATTGATACTCACCCTCCTTTTGTAGTTTGTTCCATGTTTTGGGGCTGTAAAGCATGGTATTAGGTGTAACCTGGTAGTGCTAGGGTGCTCTTGGGAGCCTTGAACAAGGTTTCTGTTACTGCACAGATATCAACATTCTCCATGCTGAGGAGAGTTTGGACTGCATGCATCTTGCAGTTTAGACTTCTGGCATTGGGTAGCATTACTTCTAGTTTCGTATCCCTTGTGATACCTATGGAGGTGGGTTTGTGTTTTGAGCCTTACCTATTCAAGGCACTATGGGGGTGACAACAGCCTTTGCCAGTATCCAAAAGGCCAGGGGTGATAGGTGCAAGCCATCCCTAGTGGAGCATCATGTCTTGCTCAGCATGTCATCCCAAGCTGACAGGCATTGGATCCCCTTTGACTAACAACAATACTTAAGCCAATTGTTGTAATTGATCATCTTGTCTTCATATTGTGGCATCATGCTTGGTGAGGGTAGGATGTTACTCATGGGTCATCAAGTTTGCATATACTACATGGTGTTACATTGCTTAACACATGGCAATCATGCCTCAGGTGGTGTTGCAGGGCTGCCTATGTTGGATGCACATACTACACTCCCTGTACATGTTTGAAAGCAGGTTGTGTCAACTTAGGCATCCCTTTTACTATATGTGTGAGTCAGAGAGGTATAATTTCCAGGGTTCCTACTGAGCCAGTGTATGTGCTATGCGTTGCCTCTTTGCCAAGGCCAAGGCATACTGGGCATGCCTCCTTCTGCCTACTGCGGCAGGCTCAGGTTGTTCCTCCTCTGAGTCATGCTCTGCCTGTGATGGCCTTGGCAATGGTGGGGGGCTGTTTGGGCCGGGCCTATGCTGGTCCTGCTGCAGCTGTTTTCCCAGAATCATATTATGTAGCATAGCACATACCATGACAATTTGGGTACATGTAGTTGGTGAGTACTGCAAGGCTCCACAAGATGTGTCCAGGCACTGGAACCGTGACTTGAGCAGCCCAAACACACGCTCTATTACATTACGTGTTTGTGCGTGTGCCTCATTATGGCATTCCTGTTCAGGTGTGTGTGCGTTTCTGATGGGTGTCATCAGCCACGGCTCCAGTGCATAGCCAGCATCCCCCAGTAGGTGACCATGTGGGATGTCCCCATTGGCAAATGTCTGGTACAGCTGTGTCAGATGCCAGATATGGGAATCATGGTAGCTTCCAGGGCAGCCAGCACACACATTCATTATTATGCCCTGGGCATCATACACAACCTGGCAGTTGATGGAGGGGAAGCCCTTGCGGTTAATGTAGGCCCTACCCCCCTCACCGGCTGGTGCTTTGATGCATATATGCATGCAGTCTATTGCAACCACTACCTCTGGGTATTCCGCTATTTTCTGGAAGAGATGCATATTGCTGGCCAATACCTCACGGGAATTGGGGAAATATACATGATCACCGACATGTGCTGACATGGCATCCAGGAACTGGTGCAGTACCCTGGATGCTGATGCCTGTGATATCCCCATCATATCACCAGTTGGTCTCTGGAAGGTACCTGTTGCTAGTATTCTTAGGCCAACACATACCTTGGTTTCCACTGGGATGGGTTCCCCTCTGTTGGTTCTGTGTGTGAGGCGTGGCCTGCACAGCTCAACAATTTGCTGCAGGAGGTCTCTGTCCACTCTATAGCGCTCCACTATCTCCAGCTCATGTAACCTCTGGTAGGTGACCCTGGGCCTGTACACTCTTCTCCGTCTCCTCACTGTGGGTTGCCCGGCAGTATTAGCATTGTCACCACCCTCAGCATGTTGCATATGTCACCTTATAACAGCTATGGCAGCCCCTAGCATTTTTTGTCTGTGTGAAGCTTTTTCAGTTTTCACTTCTAGTAGCTTACTCCAGTGTTGCAGTGTCTCTTGAGAGACACATACTGCACTGTTGTTTGCAGAGTTTTCAGTGCTGGGTTGGGCTACTGTTCTGCCTGTGTAATTGCCTGATTCTGATTGTTTTCACCTGCTAGCTCTGCTAGTATTCCCTGGTAGCTTCCTACAATTTGTTGTGCTTCCTTTTTCCTGTCTGTTTCCTCAGGGGGGAGCGACGCGCATACAAGGGCAAACACGCGCACAGCAGCTAACACGCGCGCACACATGCTTAGATGGACTACAACTTGCTTATTCGGGTTAAAACGCGCACACCAGCGCAAATGCACTTACAAGTCTTTAAACAGGCTTCTACATGCTTACTCTGGCATAAACGCGTGCACTCACGCTTACACGCGCACACTCCATCTTACTCGGGCTTCCCAGCGTGCACACGCGCGCATGCACGCTCAGCAAGAAACTTTGGTGTTATCCACAGTGTACACCTTCCATTTCTTGGCTTTCCCTTGTCTACCTGTTGACACACCTCTTTCCATGATGTCTAACTGACAGCTTTCACATGCCACTCTGCTCCAATGAGCTTCACTTCTTTCATACATACCCCCTGTGATGTCACCTATCTCCTACTCTGTTACTCCCTTTATCCTACTCCTACACTCCAGGGAATGTGCTCATTTGCTATGTAAAAGTGCGATTCAGTATCCTAACACTCATTTACATAGGATTGCCTACTAATGCTTAGTTATATGTCTTACACTGAGCTTCCCCCCTTAGCAACCCCTACTCGGTGGCCATGTTGTTTTCAGCCTGCTATTCCCTTACATTGTAAATTGATGGTTTTCGTTTGTGGGTTTTAAATTTTTATTTTTCTGTTTTTTTGCAGCGCAGCCTGTTTGCGCGGTGCTGCGCTACGTTTAAACATTGGCAATCGCCGAAAAAAAGTAAACATTTTTATTTTAATTTTGCATGTGGGTACGTTGCCAGTGGCCACATATTTGGCCATTGGCATGCTTTCTGGAACATATGCAACCTTTATTTGGAGCTGACAAGGCTCCATTGTGGTATTTGCAGAACGGTACTCAGTTGTCAACTGAGTACATTTCTGCAGCTAACACGGCTCCTACACGGACAGGTTTGTGCTTCCTGGATCGCAAATTTACCTCATTTGCATGCCTTTTGGCTGCAAGTGAGGTAATTTGCATATCCAAACCCTGTCCATGTAAGGGCCATTTTAGGAGCTCTCTTACACACCCCTACAGGCTGTTCGTGGATCGCTTGTTGGACATGATGGCTGCATGGAGTCTTACTCTACTCTTAGACTCCGTGCAAGCCATCGTGAATCCGGCCCACTATCTTTTAATGGTTCAGATTGTACGGTTTACTGATCTAGGCTATTGACTACTAGGCTTATGCACAACCTTTGTCATTGTCCATCATAATTCCTGGGCTAAGTCCATTTCTGATAACATCTGTGGGCATCCACATAAGTATGATTGCCACTATGTGGCATATGTTGATTTTTCATTACAGTACAGCATATTGGACATGAGTTATATTGCAAGTTTGTGCCTGCCAGATATTGATAGTGCAGTCTTTGCTGGGAGGTGTACTTTCTGTTAAAACAGAAATTAGCAGATTTACTTTCAAAATGTACTAATTATATGAAATCACATAACAGTGAGGGTACAGGGAGCTTGTACCCTTGCAAAAATGCTATTTAGCTATTAACTCTCTGTATTAGCAGAAGAATGTTATTTTGCTCCAAGTAAGATGTAACAATGTTGAATTTATGCACATTGGTAATCAAGATGCATACAATGTGTCTTTTTCAGGCCACGATATTGATGCCTTTAGACTATAGTTTCTCCTTAGATATTTGCAGTTCAATTACATACTTTTTCCAGTTCTCTTTTACCTGCTGTATGATATGCCCCAGTCTGTATATAGGCTGCTATACTTTCATGCTAATTACAAAAGAAGACTTGTGTGATCTGGAAAGGCATGTTGTGTGTTGCAGATGAAGTACTTTACTTTGAGAACTAGCGTGCGTGACACAATATTGAAACTACAATGTGAGTAAGTGCAGTCACTTGTCTCTGATTGCTGACAATGATTTGTTGTTGTATGTGAATTAGTGTCTGAAAGCTGCTGTTACATTTTACTGCGTGTGTCTATAAGGATAGATGGTAGAGAAACAGAGTGCATAATATATATATATATATATATATATATATATATATATATATATATATATTTTTTTTTTTTTTTAACAAAAAAAAATGCAGCTTCATTATAGGCATAGCTGTAAATAACATTCAGCAGAAAACAAACATACTTGACAAGGTGATAACAGCCTTTTAGAATTGTATTAAAATAAGCATCTAGTATAATTATAACTGATAAATATAACCACTAAGTAAATGCAATTTAATTTCATTCTACATTCCTAAATTTCAAATAAAAATAAATCTCCCACATTCAGATCATAAATTATTAGTTGTTGTTGTGTCTTTCGGCTTTTCCCGGTTAGGGGTCGCCACAGCGGAACTCCGGTCCACTAATGATTGGCAGTATATTTTTACGTGCAGAGTTGCCAGCCCTGATGTACAATCTTCAATGAAGGTACGCCCATTCACGCATGTCTCCACACAGAAGACACTCTAGCTGAGAATCGAACAGGACAACATCTTGCTGTGAGGCGACAACGCTACCGCAGACTACCGCAGCACCACCTTTTCTGTTAATATTGATGAGACTAAAATGTATTGAAGCTCAAGCAAATGCAGTTTCTCATATTTTCAGGAGCAACTTAGGAATACCAGAGTAGCTACTTTCCAATCAAATAATGAAAGAAAGTAAACCAGACCATATCTGCAAAGGTCTACAGACTAGTGAGACAAATCAATATGTGTGTGCGTGTGCTGTGTGTGTGTGTGTGTGTGTGTGTGTGTGTGTGTTTGTGTGTAATTGTGAACACTGCAAAAGGGCTAGGGTAAAGTGTATTTAGAGGCAACCCAGGTAAGCCTGTCCAGTTGAATTACCTATTTAGAATAACTACTTTTTTAGGAGTGCCACCATTTTACATGCCCAAAGTAGGACTGTTTTATCAAAATTTGGCAATCTGTAAGGCAGACATTACAGTCAACAAGGGCTACACATTCAGTTCCCCAGATTGTCTAATGGCATATTAAAATGTTTCAAATATAGGTTCAGTCTTTCTGCAATATTTAAATGAAAGTTAAAAATGAAGACCCTCTACAAGGAATCAAATATAAGCATCAATATCATAATGCAACTTAAAGGAGGACTATAACTGAATAATTATTTTAAAAACTGATGTCTGTTTTAGCAAAGTGAAAAGACTACAAAGTAAATTAATGCCTGAACTATGGAGGTAATTGGGAAACAAATAACATTTAATAATGCATTAGTGGAGGATTTTCAGGTAGAAGCTGGTGTTTGGAAAATAACTTCACAAATAACTAATGAGTCATAGCAGGCACTGAGAATCTGCAGTCTGTCAGCAAGTTTAGGTTGATGTTACTGTTACTGGGTTAAGATTAGTATAGTAGAGCAGCATTTTTATTTTGCAGGGTGCAAGTCTTGCATTATGAAACACCAACGTCAGGATTCACTAAAGCCATCACATCATTATAAGCTCACGTGCGTGACAAACAGCAACAAGCAAGCTGTTTGCCATACAGCAAATAGCAGTACACACTGTGGCTGGCTGCAAAACAAGGATCAGTGGCCAAATATACTAATGAGCAAATAATGGGCTGAATTACATGCTAATGATGCAAATATTAATGGCTTAGTGATTCATGACAGTGAAAATGTACACCTACATGTTGTGCTCGCATTAGCTCTAAATTCCAATACATGCTGGAATAAAACCACAAGGAAACTTTAAAAAAATGTTAGGGTTACTGCATCCAGTAAATATCTATATGTGTAACAGGCTTTAATACAAGGTGCTACTGCTGCTAAACCATGACCTGGAAGGCATGAAGTGTTCAGACTGTGTCCGACTACCATGGATTTATGGCAAAGAAATAATACAGCACTACATGGTGGACAGGGATCACATAGTGAACATCTGCCATTCTCACGATGTCCCTTGGTAATCGTGCAGATCCAGTCCCAGTGGAAATGAAGGTGTATGTAGCATTATGTATACTAGCTACAGGTACTTTTCAAAGATCCACATGGGGCACACACTGGGAGCATCACATGCCTCTGTCTCCCAGAATACTACACCAGTTTCTTAATGCAATGCTGGAAAATGTGGTGGGGGAGCATATCTGGTTTTCATGTACCCCACAGAACAGAGATGCTACCATGCAAAATTTCTATTCCATGGCACATTTTCCCAGTGTCCTGGAGCCCATAGACTACACACACAGAAATAAAAACTCTACTTGGTGAAGTAGGACAGAACAGGAAAGGGTATCACTCCATCATCTGTCAGGTGGACTGTAATGCACAATGCTACATTTGTAATGTGTGTGCAGATCACCCTAACAGTTTCCACAAGTCCCACATATGGCACACCTCTGACCTCTACCTATGTTTTTCTAGGACATCTTCCCACAAGATCATCTAGTGGGGGATGCAGGATATGTACTTGAACCTTAGCTCATGATTCCCACGAGAAACCCAGACAACCCGAATGAGCAAGGCTACAACTCTGCAAATGCATAAAGTAGAACTATCACAGATTATGTTTTTGGCCTCCTTAGGTCATGTTTCAGATATCTAGATACATAAGAAGTAAAAAGATGAACCTAGCAGTGAACTAAGTGACTTTAGAAAAATCTAAACAATAAACAAATCAAAGTCACGAAGAACCACAAAGTGTCACTTAAAACAGATTTAATAATGTAAGTTTAAAACTTTCACATCAACGCTTCTTCAGGCACAATGAAATGACTATATATAAATTTTCTTTTAAATGTATAAAATCTATTTGTGACCTGATGAACATATCTTCCAATCCTCTTTTCACTGAAGTTACAGCAGGGGATATGCAAATGAGAACTTATATGATACCTAATGAGGAGCTATTACACTAATATTGAGATAAAATGTAAGTCACAAAGGAAGCGGAGTACAGCAGAAGTAAGAACAAAACTCCAAATTTAATTCCAAGAATGTGCACTTATAATATACCTCATGGAACTACAGCGTTTGCTTGCTGAGCAGTGGATTTTACTTTACTTTATTTTTTAATATTGAGATAAAGTTGTACTTTTTGAACAAAAAACTCTGCAGTTTCAACATCTGTAATGGCAACAACTTAGTTTCACTGTTTATTTGAGCTATAATATAGCTCCTAGAGGACTACACATTTTGAAAATGCTATCCTATCACACTAAGTATCCCAAGCTTCTAAAGCAATGGCAAGCAGTGAACTTGAGTTGCTCAACTGAATATATGAAATTAATGAATGTCCATTTTGAACCGATTAAAAGTGCATTAAAAACTGAGGTGGATGTATTATACAATTAATTAATTACAAATATTGAACTTAATGTCCATTCTACTTCATGAAGCCAGTGATCATAGTCCAATCTTTGAAAAATGTTTAATTGAAATGAAGAGACATAAACTTAGGAGTGATTTTAATGATAAAAAAGACACAATTCAGCTGCTTATATTTTTTCTAATTTGTGTTTCTTCTACTACTCTGTTATTTCATCTTGCTTTGCTTTGTCCTGCTACTTGCTCCCTGTTCTCTAAAGTGTTCAACTGCATCTTTTCTGTTGCATTTATCACTGCTTGTTTATAGCCTGTCTAAATTGTTAAACTTTATTCTTAAGTATTATTCTAAGCTTAGTTTTGGTTTAAGCACTTGGGCTTAAGGCCACCCCTTAGCTCTCCCTGGCCATTCTCCCTCAGATTCTGACAAATATGGATGGGCAATTTCCTACAGTTTCTCCTGCCAGTCTGGTTGATATGGGCATCCTGAGGCAGTGTAGCAACTGCCTCATGTACATGGACAACTATCTACTTCTACCACCTAGAAACACAATTTGTGAGAGATGCAATTTCATTAGGAACCTAGACTCCAAGCTCTCTCCCCCTCAAGCCAGTATATCTAGCACCAAAAAGGTTGTCAAAGCAATCACTATGCCTCAAACACTACCCACAGCTACACAATACACACCTACATATACAGAGATTCTGCACATAAACACACCCAAACAAAGAAGATCAAGGCAAAAACACAAGCGATCGCCACAGCCCTCCACACCCCATACAACACATAGTCCACCAACCTGTGCCTCACAACCACTAAGGCTTCACCATAAACCCAACATATTAGTCATAGCAAACTCTATTGTGAGACACACAGATGTGCCTCTCATCAGGCTGGATAATGAGAAAGTCAGGGTTAGTTGTCTGTCAGGTGCCAGAATTTGCCATATCCCATAAGCACTCAAGTCTCTCAACAACAGGTACTGTTATGACTCTGTCATAGTCCATGTTGGTGTGAATGACTTGAGATGCACCTCTCTGGACTATATGAAGAGAGACATGATTCATCTCACTGATTAAGTGTCGCAAGCAGGTATGTCCCTAACCTTAAGCAGCATTCTGCCATCACCCAGAATGATGCCTCAATGGAAGAAGAAAATTATTGACTTTAACAATTGGCTTAGTTTCTGGTGTCATTCCAGGGGGATCCAGTACCTGACAGCCTGGGAAGATATGATCAACAGACCATGATGCTTTGCCAGAGATGGCCTGCATCTGTCTCACCTAGGCTTCAGGCTTCTGGCAAAGGCTCTTGCCTCCGCTATAGTGCCTTTTTAGGAAACGTGATAAGGTTAAAACTGCCAACATTAAAATGCCAACAAAACACCAATTAAAGGTCACGCCGCTAAATGCTACGACTCTAAACATGAAGCTGCACTCACTGCAAGCATTCCTAACCCTGGAAAATGCTGACATCTGCGCAGTCACAGAAACCTGGTTCAAAGCTGCAGAGAGCACCACAGCCTTACCTGGTTACTCATCCTACATACATTCAGACCCCAAACTGTGGGCAGTAAAGCCAAAGAAGGTGGAGTTTCAATATATATTAAAGACATACACACCTCTAGGCTAGTCAAATAGTATGACACACAGGAGACACTCCAGGTGCAGTTAACCATTGACGAGACCCCTATTCAAATCATAGCTAGCTACCAGCCCCCAAATCTGACTCAAGATGCCCAATCCACCTATTTGGACCTGCTCGAATCTATCAAGATTCAACCCTTTACCCTGATCCTGGGTGACTTTAACTTCCCAAACATAGATTGGAAGAACTACTCATGCCAGAACACAAATGCCCAGAGATTCCTTGATTTTGTCAATACAAATGCCTTAGAACAGCTAGTCAATACCCCCTCAAGAGGTGATAATATCTTGACTTGGTATTAACCAACATGAGTAACCACTGCAGCATCCCTATAGTATCATCCTTCCTGGTAAGATCTGACCATAAAGCGGTCACTTTCACTTTTGAAGTCACCAAGTCCCCCAACCCCTCTCTAGCTAGGATCAGACATAAAAACTTCTTCAAAGCTGATTACAGCCTCCTGAGGGATGGTATAAACAGCTTCACAGCCCCCTACCCCTCTGTAGAAACTGGCACCAATATCCAAAACTACACTAATGCACTATATGGGCATTTATATAGATGCATGGAACCAGGAATACCCAACAGGACTAACTCATCCTCTGCAAGAAAGAGTAAACCTGTCTGATGGACATCTGCAATAATTAAACTCCATAAAAAAGGAAAACATTGTTGTCCAAGACCAAGAAGGAGCAGGTTCCCAATTGGAAGCAATGTCTCCTTAGCTGAACAAGCAAATAAGAGCACAAGTGAAATCATCCAAAGCAAATTTCGAGTCCAAATTGGCCATATCTATTAGAGACAATTATAAGGCCTTCTTCACATATGTCCGCAACCTCAAAGGAAGCACCCAGATCTGTTCAGAACTAGTGGTCAAGGACACCACATATACAAATGCCGTAGATATAGCAAACTTGCTGGCTGACAGATTCAGTGAAAACTTTACCCTCTGTCCTCCCCATCAGTAAATCAGGACATCCCCAGTACCTGCCCCCTTCCCATTATATCCAGGAAAAAGGTAATCACTGCTCTTTCAAAGGCAAAATATAAAACCTCCATGGGACCCGATCACATCCCAGACTGCATCCTATGTGAACTCAAACAGGAACCTGCAGCACCATTAGGCACCCTATTCAACAAAAGCCTGAGTACTGGATTCATCCTAGCTGAGTGGAGAACAGCCATTGGCATCCCTTTATACAAAGGTGGAGAGTCCACTGATCCAGGAAATTATAGACCCATCACCCTAACTAGCCTGATCTGCAAGGCCATGGAATGGATTATCATGGACCTCATTAACAAGGACACTGGCAACCTCCAAACACTTAATCCCACACAGTTTGGCTTTGTCAAGGGGAGGTCATGTCTGCTAAATTTGGTTGACTTCTTTGAGGCAGTCATCAAAGCCATGGACAAGGGAAGACAGTGCACAGCACCTACCCTGACCTGGACAAAGCCTTTGAAACTATTCCCCACTCAGACATAATAGATAAACTCTCTCAACTAGGCATCAATCCAGATGTTACCAGATGGGTAGCAAATTGGCTCACTGATAGAACCCACCTAGTCAAAATAGGGGAAGCCACCTCAAGCAGTAGACCCATAACAAGTGGTGTTCCCCGGAGTTCAGTCTTGAAGCCTCTGTTATTTGGGATATACTTTTCTGAGGTGAAGGCCAAAACCAGTGGGCTATGGCTGACCAAGTTTTCAGATGACTACAAGCTGAGTGCTGTCCTCAGTTCCCCTAGTGATATGAACATCCTCCAAGAAGGTCTCACTCAGACAAATAACTGGTGCCAGAATCATGGCCTCAAGCTGAATACCAAAAAAATGCATCGTCATCCCCTTTGGGGAGATTGACATTCCCACAAATTATCACATTAATAACAATGTCCTAAGCACGCAATCAGTTGTGAGGGATTTGGGCACCCAGATTGATAGCAACCTGACTTTTGACCACCATGTTGCTTCCATTGTATGGAAAGTCTTCTACATGGCCTACCTCATAAGTAAGGGTATCTCATCCAGAGACAGGGAGATCATAACATCCCTGTATTATTCCCTTATAAGGACCATTATTGAGTACAATGCCCCTTTCGGCATGTACTTCATGAAGGACATGCAGCAGCTAGAGAGACCAAATAGGTTCCTCACCAAGAGAATTCAGGGCCTCAAACATCTACCATACACAGATAGGCTAAAAGCCCTATCCCTCTACTCAGTTTCATACAGACTCCTCAGAGGTGACTTCTGTCTGGCATACAAGGTGATCACGGACCCCACCTTGATGGGACTGCTGCACATCTGCAAGTCAAGCTCCACTCGAGTATCCTGCACGAGCGACATCAGCCTGGTCTGTGACATCAACAAGACTTCTTGGCAGGACAGATTTATGTCCCAGAGACTCCTCCATCTATGGAACAGGGTCCCTCTCCACATCAAGCAGAGTACCTCTTTGCCCATTTTTAAGAGCTACCTGGATAACTGGATGGGAAACAGAAAATATACCCCTGGGATTCCACCCATGTCCCTGCTGGACAGGACCATCGGGTGCTGATTTGTCTAAACATGGGCTAAATCTTGGCTAGGCTTATAAGGGCCTCAGGACCAGTAGTCTAGTAACCTGTAATGATCCTGTGATCCTATGATGATTTCAAATTTGGTCAAGTCTTCAATTGGTTCATTAGGAAAACTGATGAACTTAGTTCTATGACCTGCTCTGTAGCCGCTGGTCCTTAGTAATCTTATTCTTCAGAGTAACAGCATGTTGTGGTACATTCACAGACTGTATCAGCCCCTGACCCATTGGATTTTCCTATACTGCATCAACAGCCTCCAGAACCAAGAGCATGCATAAGCAGTCATCAGAACAATGCGAACTGAAAGAAGACAGGTCATCAACCATGAACAGAAAGCCAGTCAAGGAGCTAGACGCACAAAGGCTGGTATTTAATTTATCTAAGCAAATTTTGACTGAAACTGAATTAGCTGTACGTGCTAAAGGATTATCTTTCGTTCCAGCACAACTTGTTGATATTTCTCAGACGGATAGAGTTCAAATGTTTTGTGAGGATTTTGAATGTGAAAGTCTTATTTGGTAATCAGAATTATATTGAATCTAATGTTATTAAACATAGAGGCACATTTGTCCCCCCTGTTAATTTACTTATATTAGCATTTGAATGTAGAAACAGAGATTTATGAATTATATAAAAATAAAAGGAAATCATTTTACAACCAGTCTGTAGAGCAGGTTTAAGCTTTGAACTCTTTAGCTGCAAATGAACAGATAGTAATTAAAAGTGCTGATAAGGGTGGAAGGATTGTTATATTGGATACTGACTACCACTTAAGGAGCATGTAAATATGCTAGTTACTGATGATTATATACAGATAGCTAGACTAGTCTGCTTAAATATAATCAGGCATATCTCTCACTTACTGGAAGACATGCATTTACAGCAGCAATTGAGTCTCACTCTCTTACAGTATCTACATACCACCTCTCCTAAGATTCCCCTGCTATACGGCATACCAAAAGTACACAAATCGCTCACTGAACCACTGATGAGACCCATTGTCTCTGCTGGTGGTTGGATCACCAGACCACTATCTAAATATTTCAGACTAAAAGATAGTTTGGAAGAATAGGGTCACCATTATTAAGGATACATCTGATTTCTTATCCCAGTTATGTAATTGGTCTAGTGATTTGGATTTAACTAATCCAAACTAATGTATGGTGGTAACACAGCATTTGGGTTAGGATGGTGGCCTAATGGTTAAGGTGTTTGCTTTACAAGCACAAGGTGCAAAGTTTGAGTTTCACAAGGGGTAATTGGCTAGGCTTAAAATGGCTCACAAGAGCAATTAGCCTAGTACTAATCCATGAACTAACAGCTATTTTATCACATTAGATGTAGATTCTCTTTTTATGGGGATTCTCAGTGAAGATGGCATTGAGATGATTAGAACGCATTTGCTTCAAACACCTGGGTTTGAACAAAGTAGTACAGATTTGTTATGTGAGTTGTTACACATTGTACTAACCAACAATATATTCACATTTCAAGATAAATTGTATAAGCAACAAAAGGGAGTTGCAATGGGCAATCCCATTGTGAATATATATGCAAATATTGTAATGCATGTTTGGTAAAATCAGTTTGTTCTTAATAATGTTGCAAATTCATTTTGTAAATATGTTCTTTTCTATAAGAGATTTTTTGATGATCTCTTTCTTGTCTAGGGAGGTGATTTATCTTAATTTGAGAAATTCTTGTGTTATAAAATTGATATTTCTTTTTTATGTTTTAAGAAAAATGTTGATTTCAACAAGCTTTTGAATATCAAGATTTTAAAAGATGACACAAGTAAAATTGGTACAACTCTATATACAAAGGATGCCAAATGTAACAATTATCTCCATAGACCGAGCATGCATCCTTTATTAATGTTTAATAATATTGTAATGAATCAAATGAGTAGAGTAGCAGTAGCTAGATTAAATACTAATGGTGTAACTATGTCAAATCAGCTATAAGGTTTAACATCTGATTTTAATCCCCTGTTGCTATTAATTGCTGGCAAAAAAACATTGTGAATAGGCATAATTCTGATACTAGACCTATTTTTTTCTGATTTTAAGAGACCATGTAAAACAGTGAAAACTAATTTAGGACATAGGTGTATGCTCACTTACAATGCAAATGCTAAGGATATACAGAACATTATCAGAAAATACTTGCAGATTGTTGAACACTTACCTGAATTAATGACAGAAGGGTAATATAATCTTAGATTTAGCTACAAAAGATGTGCTAATCTTAAGAACTGTTTATGTTATAAAGAGCAACCAAAAAGTATGTATGTTTTAAAAATTTGTAAGTGTGGAACTTTTAAATGTCATAGATGTGTATATTGTAAGTATGTAGAAAAGAAACCAACAGCACCCAAACACGGCTAAAACCAATAAAATTTGTAGCAATTTTATTGAAGAGGTAAGCGCTTTCACACATTCACTGTGCTTCATCAGACCAAATGTAACAAAACAACTCAACAGTTAAATAAAGAGCATCATCAATTAATTAAGGGGGAGACGTAATAGATCTTAAAGAGAAGGAGGAATTTAAATGGATAATATATTTTTGAGTATAAATTCCATCAGATCTAAACAGTATCTTAGCATCAAACCGATACTAAATGAAATACATAATCAAGTTTTTTAAGCTGTATATTGTTTTAATTTTATCGATTTGTATCATATAACTGTTTCTAATTTATGTGATCATGTGATGGCTTTATACATTTAAAAGAAAAAATTTATGCAGTCATTTCATTATGCCCGAAGAAGCATTGATGTGAAAGTTTTAAACTTGTGTTATTAAATCTAAGTGACACTTCGTGGTTCTTCATGACTATTGTTTATTGTTTAATATATAGATACATATGGAGTGCCCTGCAGTATAATCCTGCCACATCTGACAAAATACTGACAGTCTGTGTCATGTTACACAACATCATACTCAGGAAACAGTTGTAGCAGGGCAAAGCAGAACAGAGACGTCAGTTCCCAGCACTGCAGCCAGAGCTAGTAGACACAGATGAGGTGTCAGATGAAGAACACACATTTGGGGATAATCATGGCAGATGGAGAAGTGCACAATATGCTATGTCACTGGCTAAGCGGCAGCAAATAGTACACACACTCACAACTTAATCAGCAAAATGAGCTAAACAGTAACAG
Organism: Protopterus annectens; assembly: GCF_019279795.1. NCBI lineage: Eukaryota > Metazoa > Chordata > Ceratodontiformes > Protopteridae > Protopterus > Protopterus annectens. The sequence continues at coordinate 160,485,887 of NC_056730.1, read as the reverse complement.
TGATGCATGCAAACTTACCAGCCTTTACTTACCCATGTACTGGTTGGCTACTGTGAGTATCAGACATCAATCCTAGACTACAACATTATCAGCAACAGTAACAAAGGTGAGTGGTCAACCTATAATGAAGAGATAAATGCTTACTATCAGACATCAATCCCAGACTATAACATCATCAGCAACAGTAACAAAGGTGAGTGGTCAACCTATAATGAAGAGATAAATGCTTACTATCAGACATCAATCCCAGACTATAACATCATCAAGACATCAATCCCAGACTATAACATCATCAGCAACAGTAACAAAGGGTGAGTGGTCAACCTATAATGAAAGGTGAGTGGTCAACCTATAATGAAGAGATAAATGCTTACTATCAGACATCAATCCCAGACTATAACATCATCAGCAACAGTAACAAAGGTGAGTGGTCAACCTATAATGAAGAGATAAATGCCTACTCTTATTGTATTTCATTAACAGCAAATTATTGATAAACTATACAGGAATGTCAGCAATAACTTATATGAGTGAAATATGCAACACAGACAAAACCAGCCGTGAAGCTTTGAAATGTATAAAATGAATTTCCACTGCATATGTATACAACCTTTACATCAAGCCAAAGCAGACCTATGTCAAACAAACTCAAAAGGTGTAGTGCAATGTCAGCCTCAGCTATTAGATAGGTGATAAGCACAGTTAGAGAACCTCAGATGTACAAAAGAAAAAGCTAAGTTCTTAAGACACAAATGAGAGGGTTGCAATCCAACACTAGTAAGAAAACAGGTATTGCCTCAAATACATGCTCATCCTGCTTATAACTGTGAATCAGACATTCTAGCTCAAGTCAGACACCCCAACAGGGATCAGGGCATCATCTGCACAAGGGTCTGAGTAATAAGTGAATCATGCTTAACAGGACTGTACTGCTACTGCTACCACTACTTCTACTATGACTAGTGGTACTACTACTGAAGCTACTACCACTGTTACTACTACTACTATTACTACTGCTTGCTATGACTGCTGCTACTACTACTGCTAACTACTACCACCGTTACTACTACTGCAACTACTATTACTGCTACTACTGCCACTGTTATTAGTACTACTGCTACTACTACCATTACTGCTACTACTGCTACTACTACCACTGTTACTACTACTGCTACTACTATTACTGCTACTACTACTGCTACTACTAGCACTGTTATTAATACTACCCTTGCTATTACTATTACTGTTACTACTGCTACTACTACTACTACCACTGTTACTACTAATACTGGTACTACTACTATCAATTCTATTACTTCTACCATCACTACTTCTACTACTACTACTACTACTACTATTAGTACAGCTACTACTGCTACTACTACTACCACTACTTCTTCTATGAATAGTAGTAGTACTACTACTTCTACTACTACCACTGTAACTACTACTACAATTGCTACTACTACTCCCACTACTACTACTACTAATACTGCCATTGTTACTATTACTACTGCTGCTACAACTACCACTGTTACTACTATGACTGCTACTATTACTACTGTTGCTACCATTACCACAGCTGCTACTGCTACTACTGCTACCACTGCTACTACTATTGCTACGACTAACATTAACACTACTTCTGCTACTACTACAACAACTTTAACTGCAACTTCTACTACTACAACTATGACTACAGCTACTAACACTGTTGAACTTAAGCAGAGTAAACCAAAGTGAAATTCAGTACCCATCTTGATGAAAACAGACATTTGTAAGCAAGCATTAGCTGGTCCACTCTGCACATCAAAAGCAACATTAAAATCACAAATAACTGTGCAAAGGGCAGGGCACAATCATCATCACTTACACAGAGTGAAGGAGGCTTACAGGAAGGCAAGCCTGATACAATAGAATGGTGTGTGTGTGTGTGTGTGTGTGTGTGTGTGTGTGTGTGTGTGTGTGTGTGTGTGTGTGTGTGTGTGTGTGTAGTGTCTGTCTGTCTGCCTGTATGTACATGTGTGTGGGAGAAATGAGGCTCAGAGCAAGTATACACTGTCAGGACCAATAGCTGCAGAGCTGCAGATACAAATAACTCAATTTTAAAGAATGACTGTGTGTGTGTGTGTGTGTGTGTGTGTGTGTGTGTGTGTGTGTGTGTGTGTGTGTGTGTGTGCGTGTGTGTGTGTGTGTGTGTGCGCGTGTGTGTGTGTGTGTGTGTGCGTGTGTGTGTGTGCGCGTGTGTGTGTGTGTGTGTGTGTGTGTGTGTGTGTGTGTGTGTGTGTGTGTGTGTGTGTGTGTGTGTGTGTGTGTGTGTGTGAAGTGGAATGGGCAACATTACTGGTTTATTGGCTTATTGTAGTCAAGATATGAGGAGCTCACTATGATATAATCTACTTACTGCATAATGTAAATGATGTTTGCACTGCAACACATTACCATGCAGGAGTGTAATTCTGATTGTTGACAACTGTCAACAACGTGCAACTCTGCAACCCACATGAGAATGCTGTCCAAGGTGGCAATGTGAGAGTCCAGCTACCAGTCTACAAATACCATCATTTGCCCTTCCATCTCTCACTGGGTGTTATACTGGGATCCTCTGCTGATGGACCATATAGGGACCTATACCCCTACTGGAGACAGATCACCAGTGGGTACCCGAGAGTCTTTCAGGTCATCATCTGCTAGATGACCTTCAACATCCTTCAGAAAGCTGTGCCTGGAAACTCCTGGAGACATAGCAGGTAATAGAAAAGCAGGTGCACGGTGTAGTAGCTGCTGCTGTAACACATCCACTGCAAAGATGGCATGTACAAAATATGAGCATAAATAGAGTGAAACTGTACAGCAAAGGACAAATAAAATCTTCTCTTCTTCTTTTGGCTGCTCCTGTTAGGGGTCACCACAGCGGATCATCTGTTTCCATTTCTTCCTGTCCTCTGCATCTTGCTCTGTTGCACCAACCACCTGCATGTCCTCTCTCACCACATCCATAAACCTTATCTTAGGCCTTCCTCTTTTCCTGTTACCTGGCAGTTTCCTCCTTAGCATCTTTTTCCCAATATACTCTGCATCCCTCCTCAGCACATGTCCAAACCAATGTAATCTTGCATCTCTGGCTTTGTCTCCAAACCTTCCAACCTGGGCTGACCCTCTAATATACTTATTCCTAATCCTGTCCACCCTCATCACACCCATTGCAAATCCTAACATCTTTAACTCTGCCACGTCCAGCTCTGACTCCTGCCTTTTTTGTCAATGCCACTGTCTCCAATCCATATAACATAGCGGGTCTCACTACCCTCTTGTAGACATTCCCTTTCACTCTTACTGGTACTCGTCTGTCACAAATCACTCCTGACATTCTTATCCACTCACTCCATCCTGCCTGTACTCTCTTCTTCACCTCTCTTTCACACTCATCAATTACTCTGAACTGTTGACCCCAAGTATTTAAACTCATCCACCTTCACCACCTCTACTCCCTGCATCCTCACCATTCTTCTATCCTCCCTCTCATTCACACACATATATTCTGTCTTAGTCCTGCTGACATTCATTCCTCTTTTCTCCAGAGCATATCTCCACCTCTCCAGGGTCTACTCCACCTGTTCCCTACTCTCACTACAGATCACAATGTCATCTGCAAACATCATAGTCCACAGGGACTCCTGTCTGATCTCGTCTGTCAACCTGTCCATCACCATTGCAAATAAGAAAGGTCTCAGAGCTGATTCTTGATGTAATCCCACCTCCACTTTAAATGCATCAGTCACTCCCACCGCAGACCTCACCGCTGTCACACTGCCCTCGTACATATCCTGTTCCACTCTTACATACTTCTTTGACACTCCCGACTTCCTCATATAATACCACAACTCCTCTCTAGGCACCCTGTCATATGCTTTCTCTAAGTCCACAACAACACAATGCAACTCCTTCTGACCTTCTCTGTATTTCTCCAACACTTTCAGAGCAAACATCGCATCTGTAGTGCTCTTTCCTGGCATGAAACCATACTGCTGATCACTAATCATCACCTCCCTTCTTAACCTAGCTTCCACTACTCTTTCCCATAACTACATGCTGTGACTGATCAATTTAACCTTCTGTAGTTACTACAGCTCTGCACATCACCCTTATTCTTAAAAATCGGTACAAAAACACTTTTTTCTCCATTCCTCAGGCATCCTCTCACTTTCCAAGAATTCATTAAACAATCTAGTTAAAACCTCCACTGCCATTTCACCTAAACACTTCCATGCTTCCACAGGTATGTCATCTGGACCAACAGCCTTTCCATTCTTCATCCTCTTCATAGCTGTCCTTACTTCCTGCTTGCTAATCCACTGCACTTCATGATTCACTATCCTCACATCATCCAACCTTCTCTTCCTCTCATTCTTTTCATTCATCAGCCCCTCAAAGTACTCTCTCCATCTGCTCAACACACTCTCCTCACTTATGAGTATGTTTCGCTCATTATCCTTTATCACCCTTAACTGCTGCACATCTTTCCCAGCTCGGTCCCATTGTCTAGCCAATTGGTACAGGTCCTTTTCTCCCCCCTTTAATGTCCATCCTTTCATACAGCTCTCCATATGTCTTATCCTTAGCCTTTGCCACCTCTCTCTTTGCCTTGCATCTCACCTCCTTATACTTCTGTTTACTTTCTTCATCTCTCTGAGAATCCCACTTCTTCTTCGCCAACCTTTTTCTCTGTATACTCTCCTGTACTTCCTCATTCCACCACCAGGTCTCCTTGTCCTCCTTCCTCATTCCACCCAGTGCCTGTCTTAACTCTTCCCTGAACTCCACCTCACAATTACCCTTTTTCAATTCCTGACGCAACCATCCCCATTTATCCAGGCTTGGGACCGGCACAAAAAAATGCACTGGCTTGTGCATCCCCAGTGGCTGGGTTAACAAAGGATAAATAAAAATAAAATGGAGGACAAAAATAAAGACAGAAAAACAAAAGCAAAAGCAATAATCGTTAATGTATGCTACACTTGTGGCAGTTCAATCCTTGGAGGAAGATGTGTAGCTAGCTCTTGTTGTGACCCCGATATGGTGTCCACCCTCAAATATTTGTTGAAGTTAAAGAGACAAAAAAGTTCTAAAGACTTTTCTCTCATTTAAGCTGTAGCAAACCAATGCATTTCTGAATGTAAGCAATGTAAAAAGTCCAATCAGGATCTGACAGTCATGCCTCCTAACACTTTGTGTGCTTGGAGGGCTTCCTGTTTTACCCCACCCTAGGTATTCCTCTGTCTGGAAGAGTAGAGTGCTGATAGGTATGCAGTGGTAAACCAAAAATAATATAGAGGTCTGACACAAATGTATTACAGCAGTATGTGTGCTTCAAGGGACAAGATTAAATACCTCCTAACCATTCCCATGGTTGTTGAGCATTTGCACAGTCCATAAGTTGCAAACAGTGTGATCCCACGTGGCAGTGCAGCTGGGATGAACAACCCTCTGATCCTGTACTGCTCACCCCATTTTCCCCTTTCTGAATGCACAAGGCCTTTATTTTCTGTTCCTCTTGGGTCGCCAGGGTTCTTCTGGGGCAATTTAGTTCTGAGGATTAGGTACTCTTACATCACTTATGTACCTTACATCCTGGACATAGGACATATGTCTGACATACAGCACCTGGAATGACCTAAGGCTTTGGTATGCTGGCTGGATGTATGGCTATTCTCAGTAAGATATTATTTTAGTAAGGAATACTGCAACAGTCATCAGGAAGGAAATCATCCATGATTTTGCCTCATATTCTTCCTCTTTCCATAGGAAATGTTTGATTTTCTGGTTAATCACCGAGGATTACAGCCAGTAAATAAATCCAGACATTATAAATGTATACTCCTATTGTTTAGCCGCTTGCCATATTTCTTTTTTTAAGTGAATTAGGGTCATGTTTAATAATCATCTCTGGCAGAATTATTGAACAAAGAAGTTCAGAGGTATGCATTCTTTCTCTCTCTTGCTTGCTCTTTCTCACTTTCTCTGTCTCTCTCTCTCTCTCTCAGACACACATACATACATAGGCACATAACACGCACATGAGCTCACACACCTGCACATACACACACAGGTGCACACATACATATGCACACATGTAATTGCATTATTTCTTCTTCATTTTTCCATCCTTATTAAACATGACTTTTTTAAGCCACACCTAAGGAGAGGAAAGTAAAAAGGAAAGATCTTGTAACTGCTACTGCAATTTTGCAAGATGTTTTTTTTTATTTTATTTTTTTTATTTCTCTTTACCGTCTTTTTTATTTTACACTTGTTAAACATGAAAGCCACATTTAGTGAGCTTAAAAAAGATGGTGGTAATTTGTTTTTGTAGTCTGTGCTTCATGACGGCTTAATACACTTCTGTAAGTTTGTTGGCCTGTTCATTACTGGCAATATCTGTACTTTATACTCTGTCCAAGAACATTCCTTCTCCAGTAGGGTATAGTGCTACATTTTTCCCATTATCTAATGTATTATGACATAGAGCTTCCACTATGAACATCACCTGACAGATGCATGCCCATAGTATTGCCAGGTGTAAGTGGCACAGGTAATGGACAGTGTAATGGCCAGTGTTAGAGTAAGGCAAGGCAGACTTTCCAAGGTACATGTTTTCCTGGTACAGTGAGCAGATATAGACGTGGCACTGAATGATGGCAACCAATCAGGTCTAAAGTAGTTGGGACCTGAGATTGTGGTGTCACACCCATTGTCAGCCCAGTCTGCATCACCATGTCATTATTGTGACTCCTCAAAAGCAGAGTATTCAGCAGAGCAATTCAACTTGCAGTTACAAAGTATGTGACACGTGACACAGTAAGCAATGGTTTAAATTATTAGGCACGGTGAAAACATGAACTGTGAAGCATGTGCCTAACAGATATACAGGTATAACATCAATTCTGTATTTCTTCCCTGACACCTGGACTGTCTTGTTTGCCTTCTGTGGCATGTCAGTCAGTTTTTATCTAGCTCTCCAAATACTGAGAAACCAAAAAAAAATATGTCCATGAACCTCAAGAATTATATATAGGTAAACAAGAAGGCATACCTACATATAAGCAACCATCAATCACTACTACTTTGTGTAGAATGCTGGCTTTCTCTCTCCCTCTTAACCTCCTTTTCTGATTGGCTAAGAAGGTCACATTAGCACTTCTTTAAGTCACTATACTGATGCTAGCACAGTGGGTGATGCCCATAGAATCACTCATCACCTTGACTGGGCAGTACCAGACAACCACCTTATACTAGGAGTCTCCTAGCACGTGGTCTCAGTGGTGCTGATGCTGGAAGTATCAAAATAGGCTTGTCTCTTTCCTGCACCACAAGGAAGCCCTTCTAGACTTGATCCCTTCAGAAGTCATGATCACTTCGCAGGTTGTTATTAAAAGGAAAATAGTCACAGATTTTTTTATCAAAGCACACTGCAAGAATCATGTGACATGCATTGACTGGCAATATGTCAGTGCAATGTAGCACAATGCCACTACATCCCGTCATATCAAAAATACTGCTGTAAGGCACACTAGACACAAGGTATTGGCCCTCTTCATCCCACTTTGCTGTCCATGGTGGTGGCACAGCACCCTAGGAGCCACAAGGCAGATAAAGAAGCCTTCATCCCAGTGAAAGTCAAAGACCTGCCGGCATATGTTTAGACTGCTTCACAGTCTTTAATGTATATGCAAGGGTAGGCATGAATCTCATTGCACAGTCTAGGGTTGGTATACATTGTGGCAAATGTGCAGTTCAGAGACATTTACCCTAAATTGCCTCATTAACCTAATTGTTGTGCCACAAGCCCCCAAAAATCATGATATGTACAGCTTCTGTGAGTGGATTACAAAGAAGATATTTATATTGGTCTACAGAAGAAATAAATGTTCTATATCTGATGTGGTAAGAGTACACAGGCCAGAAGAATGACTGGATAATTATAAGAATCTTTTAATGTCGGCAGATGGGAAGCACAATTAATATTGCATTAATGAATGAGAAGACAGGACACAGGTGCAACATGCAGCAGCTCATCAAATGAATGGCTGTGGGGTTGTATGTGTGGTGAACTCTCTCCCCTGGTGGGAAACTGAGATGGACAGGACTGTACTACAATGTAGAAAGTTAACATCCATGTATCATATGTGGCACATAATGGATGGGGTGGGGTGAGGAAGGCACACAGGATAACTGATACAGGGTTGAAGTATGAATATGTGGGGTGCACGAAGGCTGTACTTTGTTGGGCATAGGTAATTGTAGTATGATGGCAGGGTGCCTGTCACACCACAGTCAGTCCCCATGCTGCTGAACTAGACTGCTCTGGGAAAGTGTTCAGTGATAATGCAGTATGGTAGTTGTTGCATCTTATAGTGGCACAATAGTCACATGGATGCATGCCCAGTATAGATGGTGCTACACATATTCTGTGATCATTCAATAGCAGCGGGTGTTATTTATTTATTGATTGATTGATTGATTGATTGATTGATTGATTGATTGATATTTGTTTGCAGGAATGTCTAACTGGTTAATAAATATGAAGGCCCAGGGAGAAAAGCTCCAGAGAGTTAAATAACAACAAATAAAACACTAGTAGAAATTTAATTAAAAATATATATACATACAGTTTGATAGTGGAATACATAGGATACAATAAACCATGAGGAGACACCAGTGATGTAAAAATAAAAAGAAATAAAACAATGATTAATTGAATATGTACTATATATACTTTTGCAGTTAGATACATGGCACCTGGAGAAGTACTCCCAGGCAGAAATTAATATGTTACTGCAGCCCTTCCTTGCACATGGATGGCAGATATTGAGCACAGATGAAAATGCCTTCTGAGAACATGTGTGATGGTGGATGCTAATGCAGTTGGTAACCACAGCAGAGCAGCCCATCAGGTGCATCATAGAGTCACTGATATGATCCTGCATGCCTGCAGTTAGGCCCACAATACTGTATGGGAGAGGATGGTCATGAATGTAGGACCCTCATCACAGGTCAGCTTCAATACCACAGAGGAGGTCTGTTAATCTTTGTCTGGAGAGAGTGAAAGGACTCTGACTTCTTGTGGAGAACTGGATGTGGAACTGGATGCACCACCATGTGTCTGTACTGGGGATACACCAGACTGGTATTCCCTTATGAATGGAACATATTTCAGCAACATGCCAATACCATGTATTCAGGGGATGCTCTGCACCACCATACCTCTTTAATAGACCCATCTGGGATGTAAGCACAAAGGTACACTACTTACCACATAAGCTATGTTTGTTTTCATCCTTAGCATAATTGTTATCTGTACCACTGGTGCATCACCGAGAAGTAGGATTGTTACATATTAGCAGTGTTACACATGGGAGTTTATCTGCTTTCACAGTAGTCACACTTATGGAGTCCTTAATTATAAAATGGGGCATGCCTGATATAAGAGTTGTAATGGAGACTGACAGTGATAGATCCCTTATGCATAGTCTGAGGGCACAGCACCACTGTTGGAAACAATGGCTGTAAAGGGTACAATGCCACTCATCTTTAATGGCATTGCACTGTTGCCTGAGGAACCTGACTCTACCTCTGTGGATGGACAGGTCACCCTCATCCCTTGTCCATCCAACAGTAATAGGCTGTGGTGCCCCCAAAGAGCATGGCTATGGAAGTCAAGAGTGGTCTGTTGGTGGCTGTCAATGCCATGTCTCTCAGACATTGCCTAAATAAGGTATCACAATGAGCATTACTCAACAGATGTGCAGGCCTGTCATCCAAGCACAAGCAGATTCTAGCACCATCATGGCAGAGGCAATAAATGTACTGTGCAGCCTGTGTAATGATGTATGTGCTCTGGTTAAAGGCAACCAATAACAAGCTATGAGGACCCGGTACTTCTTTTCATATAAGAACACCGGATTAGAGTAGACCCAGTACTTTCTTAATATAAGAACACCTGACTAGAGTAGCGCTCCGGTGCTTAAACCAATTTGATTGTTTTACCATACATACATTAGAATATAGATACTAGGATTTATCTTACTTAAATGAGGACTCTTATGCCATACTATGGCTCGTAAGGCTAAAATGCTGATAGATACTTAATAAATTACATTCCATATTACACTTGAATAAAGCCAACTGCATTCTATGAGAAGGCTGTACTCTCTTTAAGAACATATCACCGAGTCTGAGCCTCGCGCTGCAGTTTGGGTTACAAGTGTATGAAATACAGGAGGGTATTATAGCTGTGGAATACCCTCTAGGTTAAAAAGCTGTATTAGGCTTAGCGTTCTTGTTCCGCTGGCCCCAGCTAATTCATTTTATGTTACCTAGTTACATAGAGGTTCGTTCCTCTATAATAGAATTCAGGTAATACTGAGTGAACAAGTACATAAGCATCTACTACCCCGCTTTCAATCTCTGGGCCACTGCACTCTGTACCATGTAATGTTTGGATGCCTAATTGCATTTTTTACTGCTTTATTTTACCAAACTTTAGAGTTGCTGTTGAGTTATTAGTCTAAACTATGTTGTATTATGTTGCAATAGGACCTGCTTCTGCCTTGCATTCAACTGCACTAACCTATTTGAATATCTGAAATACTAACATGCATATTCTTGGCTAAAAGGAAAACTAAGGACTGTCTTTTCTAGTATTTTATTTAAAAACTGTGTCTGACCTACTACATACTTCACCACTGTTTTCTCTTCTTTTATCTACCCAGCACTCGAACCTGCCTGACCTGTACTGGGTCTTGTTTTTTTTTTAGCCCTGTCTAAGATTGCTGCCCTCTCCCCATGCTAAGAAACAGAGCCAAATCTCTCTGGACATTATTCCCCTCAAGGACACAAGAAAATATGTTGTATACCCACTGTTTGTATATTAAAGATACACTTTTTGTTTATCAGCCCAAGTGTATTTTGTAAATTCCCTAGCCAGGACAGCCAGCAGCCAAACATTTCTCTCCTCCCAAATACCATAGTTTCAACTCCTATAGCCTCCTTATACTATTCCCGTGTAACTCTACCTTATCACACGGGAGCTGCTACCCCCCTCCCCAGAATAGCCTGGTTGCCTTATAACCATTGCCCACTAGGTGGCACCCTATTCCTTTGGTCTATTCTCCCTACATAAATTTCTCCATTCTGATAATTTTAACTCTCAGACTTCCACTTTCCCACCATATTTATCTATATATCAGCTAGACCCATTTTACCCCACTGTTTACCTTACTTTTCTTACCTGCACAGATTACTATCTCCCCTTAAACCTACCTTACAGTCAGCAGTCCACTGATTGTTTTCCCTGAATTCAGTCCTTCTCTAGCTCTACCCGCTCCGTTCGCCCTACGGGCTCACTCCACTCCACTCCCCTACCATGCCCCCATTTTCCACCCACCCCCACTACTCCTGCTCTTATACTTCCCTTAAAACACCCCCCACTTAATCAGCCCTTCCCATTTATTACAACCATCCTATCAGAACTCATCCTTTCCACATAGCCACCCCCACTCCCACCTTGATTATTTTTCACACTTCTCTATCACCCCACCCTTTTTACACAAACCCTTCTACTACCTCGTCTACAATGTCTCCCCTTACTCCCACCTCATCCCACAATCCTAGAACATATACCTACCTCATACCCCCACTTATAATACTTTATGTCTTCACCGCATACAAATTCCACTACCTACCTAACTCTCAGTACCCTATATCTATCACAACCACTAGCATCCAAATCAGACCTCCCAACCGCCCCAAATTACTCGTTTTTTACCGAGTTTTGGGGTCCATATAATGGGGTGCCACAATTCTCGAGTGGCACCCCTTCATTTCCGATTTTTATAGGTTTTTTTCAATTTCCACGCTTTCGGAGTTGACATCATCACGTCCGCGATGACGTCAGCACCATCAGTCACATCAGCCAGTCAAAATTGAGATCTAGTGCTTTCCCGGCTGGCTGGCTGGCTGTTTGAAATCCGGCTTGCCAGCAACTAGAGTGTGAGCGGGTATGCTTTTTAGTTTACTTAAGCCGAGTGGAATTATACCAATGAATGCAAGTCTGGCCGAGTGGATTATTTTATTTTTCCTGCTGCTTACGATGAACACTCTGGTCGTCTACTGCACAGCTGGCATCTTTCTAAGGTACTGTGCTACTACTTCAAGTGTGTGTGTGTGTGTGTGTGTGTGTGTGTGTGTGTGTGTGTGTGTGTGTGTGTGTGTGTGTGTGTGTGTGTGTGTGTGTGTGTGTGTGTGTGTGTGCGTGCAGATTGTTGTGTAAGTAAGTGATGCTTACAGAATGGGTTTGCTGGATGTGGCTATTTTTTATTTATTTATTTTTTTGTATAAGCTTTAACCGGGCAAGTTTGCTTGTAATATATATATTAGGTTTACTGAAAAAAGAAATCGGTCACTTTCAGGAGTACTCAAGTTAGTTTTTTAAACTTTACTTTGCCAAGGGACTTTGTCAGAAGTTTGTTAAAACTGGTGAGGAGAAGTTATTGTGAATATTCCCCTTCATTAGTTTAACTGCTACCTATAGGACCCTTTTCAACTACAACCTGAACTATGGTCAATACATAACATTCAAACAAGAAGGAATAGTATACATTCAATACAGCTGAGTATGACAATAATCATTTTGTGCGAGTGAGGCACACAATAATAGTTATATGGATATAACCTGTAGGTACTGAGGTAGCAATGCTTTGTGGACACAAAGATTAGAAGAACAAGGATTGCAGAAAAGAAACAACCGTCATTTAAAGGACCATTTACATCTGTAAATCATGAACTAGGGAAAAGAGTGACACGTATATAAGGAACTGAATAACAGCATGGTTTATACAGTTAGGTATAGGTACTGAGATCTATATGACACTTGTTTTAAGGTGATTAAGCAGTTCGGTTTTAAAGGACACAACTTGACTGTCAAATCACTTTTCTGTAGGAAGATAATTCCAATTAACAGTAGATAGCTACTAGTACTGCTTAATGTTGTCTGTTTCCCTTTATTATTTATTTTTTCTTCGATTTGAATATGTTCATACTTAACCCCTCTCAGCATCAGCAATTTCAGTGCAGTTACGTGCTTTCTTTCTCTTTACAAATGGTAGTCCCAAGTATCCAAATCATTATGAGGAGCCAGCAGAACCTGGCTTAGCTGCTTGTAAGTTGATACCTCATTTTTCATGCATATTTTCCAAAGCAAAAGGCAACAGCCTAACATCATTAATGCTCAAAATATGGTATATGTGTTAATTTCTACAAACATTTTTAAATGACAAGATCTTGTTTCATTGTATTTAATGAAGGTGACTTTTAGATGATTTTCTTAACCTACACCATATCAAACTCATAAAATTAAGCTAATGTGGTAGAGAAGTATATATTTTTGTCTTTTCTCTCAGCTGCTTCTATCTGTAAACCGAGGAAGGAAATTATTTAGTGGGTGGGAAAAAACTTTGATTTGTTTCTTGGGTAAATATACTGTGATAATTTGCCAGACCATTCACTAAAGTACTCTATTTAGAATTAAATGTTTTCCTTTCTTTAGTTTCCCTTTAGCTCTGTCTTGCATATGCTTTTTTATTATTTCAGTTTCTATCTCCTTGCTGGTTAATATATTCTGTGACTTCTTTGGTAATGCAGAATTTCCTTAAGTTTAAACATTCTTACTGTGATTACTGCATTTCTAGGCCTACAAAACTAGCACTCACACACACTATGTTTATTGTCCTCATGAGGTGCTATAAAAAATGTTCCATGCAGACTGCCTTCTCTATCAGGGATTGATACCAGAGTACAGACAAAGAGAAAGAGATAGGGGAATCCTAAGTGAAAAACTTGCACTGGTTGAGTCTTTAATTGAATACAGAATAGAGGCTACTATTCAAAAAGGGATCATTAGTAGGACATATAATTTTAAATATTACACAATAACTACAGGAATCAATCAGAGGAGGTCATAAAAGATTGGGAAGAGAGATTATGTAAGCAATTTTCAAAGAAAAAAATGAGAGGACATATGCATGGCTCCCAAATATGCAGCAAAGTCTAAAAGATTTGGGATTTTTGCCTGCAAGTGTTTGCATAGATACATTCATACCCCAAGCAGAGTCCAAAGAATTTTTCCTCAGGTAGATGGCAAATATTGGAGGTATAATGGGTAAGCATGGAAGCATATAGTCTTGGAGAGTAATGAGTTGGTACACTAATTTCCTACAGAGTACTCTGTTGGGAATACTGGGCAAGCAAATGACTGTACCTAAGGAAATGACTTTGATCTGGGATACAAGATCTGAATTGCCTAGATAGTAAGGCCATGTTAAGTTTAATTCTGGTGGCTGTCATTGAAGCAATTACTAGAAAATGTACATCAGAGTCTAGACCAACTAAAACTGAAGTAGTGAATATTGTAACACAGATAGGAACAGGAAGTGAGATGTTTAGAATGGGGTATGAGTAAATTACATATAAATAAATTGGAAATTATGGGAAGAATACATGCAGATTACAGAAAAATGTTTTGGAGGAGAAATTTGGTTAAAGAGAAGGTTGAAACTGAACAATTTATGTAATGAAACTTTGATTATATGGTATAGAACAAGATATGTGGTAGATATGTGGAGGTGCCATATTTTGGTTGTTCGGTTTGTGTTTGAAAGTTGGTATCCCACAATTCATTTGAGGGGGTGGGGTTACATAATTATGTATGCAAATTTTATGTTAATCAGAGTACAGATTTGTACCTATTTTTCATGGGCCTTGTCCAGATTTTTGATGTTTCCAGGTTGAAAGGTATGATCCAAACACACACCCCACCAACAATACTACCCCACCTCCTCACTAACTGCACTACCCCAAATCGTCTCCATCCCATCCATCTTACTCACTTAAACCCAAGGACAAAGAACTATTACCAACTCCTACTGAAGTTCACCAAACTCATAAGGAGTATATTACCTATCCTCATAACCAGCGGTGACATCCACCCTAGACCAGGCCCAATGTCACCAGCTACCTCTAACCCCATAAATATTATTCCTACCAACCTAAGAAGCTCACATAATGCCCTGAAATCATTCCTAGTCTGCCACCTAAATATCAGAAGTTTAAATAAGAAAATACACTATCTGCACATCCTCCTAGACATGCACTGCCCTGATCTACTCTGCCTCACAGAAACGTGGCTAAAACCCACTATCTCTCTGACAATGAAATATTACCCCCAACTATAACATAATAAAACTTGACCGTAAAGGTAGAAAAGGAGGCGGAGTAGCCATCCTATATAAATCCACTCTTGAGATATCCACAATTAGCACCCCACAACACCTGACAACTTCCAACTCTGAAATAATCATCTCAAAAGTACAACTTAACAAACACAAATCTATAAACATAATATGCAGCTATATTCCCCCAGGTAACAATATAGCCACCTTAGAAAGCACCCTTCAATGGTTATCCACAACCCACCCCCAAGAAACAATCTTTCTCGGTGACTTCAACTTCTTCTTCTTTCGACTTTTCCCGGTTAGAGGTCACCACAGCAGATCATCTGTCCCCTCATGATTGGCAGTGGAGTTTTACGGTGTTGAGTTGCCAGCCCGGCGCCCAACCTTCCACAGAAGGTACACACTCACACCTAGGGCCAATTTAGAGTATCCAATCCACCTACTGCATGTCTTTGGGAGAAAACCGGAGCACCCAGAGGAAACCCACGTGACCACAGGGAGGACATGCAGACTCCACACAGAAGGCACCCCAGCCGAGAATCGAACCGGAGAACCTCTTGCTGTGAGGCGGCAACTCTAACTGCTACACCACCGTGGCCGCCCACCTTCTCGGTGACTTCAACATCGACTGGATAACTTGTTCAACAAACTTCCCCACCACCCATATTAACTTACATCATTTCTCCCAGACTATCACCACCCCCACCAGAATCAACAAGCCCAACAAAAAGGAAAGCATCCTTGACTGGATCTTAATAAATAACAATCCACAGTTATACAAATCAGGCACCCTACCTGAAGACATGAGCGACCACCTCCTAACCTATATAATCAGGAAAAGGGATAACATGTCTCACCAAACCACCTTTAAAACTCTTAGGTATAAAAAGAACTTTAACCTAATAAGTTTCCAGGACAATCTTAGCTCATGTAAATGGGCCAGTCTAAAAACACTCCCCGTTGATGAAACAGTCTCAGAATTCAACACCAGATTCCTGGCCATCTTAGACAGACACGCTCCCACAAGTACAATCAGAACCAAAAATAAAATTGCTCCTTGGCTAACCAATACTACTAGACAAAAACTTACTGCTAGAAACTCAGCATGGACCTCCTAAAAAGCCACCAAATCCCCACAAGCCCACATTACATTCAAACAAATGAGAAATGATGCAAAAAGGTCTATTCTGTTAGACAAACAAAACTACTATACAAATTTACAGCAAAAACACCATAATCAGCCTCAAAAATTCTGGTCAGGTCTGAATAAACTGTTCCACCCAGGTAAAACCTCTACCCCCACCCCCTCAGCTACCCTACAACAACCTCCTAAATGTGTTGCTAAAACCTTTAACACTTTCTTCACTGAAACAGTCCAGTCCCTTGCTAATAATCTATCTCCCACCTCCTCGACTACAATCTCATCTACTCAAGAAAATACCCCCCCACTCAAATTTTATCCCATCCCCACAGACTATATAAAATCCCTAGTTAAAAAACTAAAACCTACCACCCTGGCAGCCGACCAACTTCCTGCAAAGTTTCTACAAAAGGCCACTAATGTCATAGCTTACCCTATCTCCATCTTAATCAATCGCACTATCCACGAATCCTACATTCCCTCCATCTGGAAAATATCTCATATTATTCCACTTCATAAATGGGGATACTCAACCAAACTCTCTAATTGCAGACCCATAGCCATACTATCTCCTTAGCAAAAATAATGGAGAAATGCATACAGAAACAACTCCTAACCCACCTTACTCAGAATACTCTCCTAGCTCCAATCCAGCATGGCTTCAGACCAGCCCATAGTACTACCACTGCCCTCCTCTCCTTTTCTCACAGTATAAATCAAAACCGCAATCAGAATATGCTCTCCTCTGGCCTCTTTCTTGATTTATCTAAAGCGTTCGATATGGTACATCATCACCTACTCCTAGACTCTTTAAAATCACTCTCCTTAGATAACCCAGCACTCAGCTGGTTCCACTCTTACCTGCACGGCAGACAACAAGCCGTCCTGTGGAAAGACAACCTATCCCCCCTTCTACCTGTCACCCTTGGAGTACCCCAAGGTTCTATCCTGGGTCCCCTTCTTTTCTCCATATTCATTAACGACCTACCCAAAGTTATCCCAGATTCAACTTGTGTACAGTATGCAGATGACTCTACACTCATTTGCACTGCCTCGACTCCCACAGATTTACAATCCCTATCCCAAACCACTTTTAACAAAGTAGAAAACTGGCTCAATAATCGTCGTCTCCTACTGAACCCAAACAAAACCAAACTACTACTTTTCTCCCCCTCCCATAAGCTAACATTACCATTAATCACAGTCTCTTCCAACAATGGCACCATAATCACTCCTGAACCTTGCACTAAACTACTAGGGGTAATCATTGATAATAACCTGAAGTACGATGCCCATGTAGATAAAACCATAAAAACAGTAAACAAAAAAATAGGCCCTATGTATAGGATTAAGAAATTCTTAACCCATCTGCCAGAACCGCAATAGCTCGCACGCACCTTCTTTCAACCCTTCGCTATGCCTCACCCATCCTCACAAATCTAACCAAAACAAACCTTAACAAAATCACTAGCTGCTATAACAATATAGCTAGATTTGCCACAGGCTCAGCCTACAGAACCCACCACTGTAAAAATCTTCTCAAATTAGGCTGTCTTGAACTATCCAATCAGATTTATTATAACCAACTCATAATGATTCATAAAATCCTAAATCAACCCACCAGTACGCCCATTCTGACTAATATTATTACCCCCTACAGCAACCTACCATCCGTCCGTTCAGCCAACAAACTGCAGTACAAACCACCAAAGCCAACAACTCAGCTGGAGACTCATTGTTTTCTAACTCTGCTGGAAAAAAGTGGAACTCGCTTCCAGCTCAACTAACCACCACATGCTCCTTTCACCAATTCAAAACATCCCTAAAAATGTGCATGAACACTGACTGGCTCTGCCCATGTCCCAACCCTGACTAACCCAATCACAATTTAGAATAAGTAAAATAAACTCAGCCATGACCAGTCTATACCCTGACTAACCTATTTAATACCAGGACAAAGGTAACCCAAACATAGCTCACAGCGGTATACACCCTAATATCTTCTCTTCCCACCCTCGTAACACACAATTCCCTCGACCATTCATCTCTTTTATCCCATCATCAGGAAGAGAACTAACTTTTCTGCCCACACTAAATTACTTCCTTCCTACCTACCTCCATTCAATTAACTATCATCCTTACCTTCTATCTGTAATTCATTGTCTTTATTACACACTGCTCAGACATGTAATTATTACTTCTGTATACCTAATCCAGCTATCAACAATGACAGTTTTTCTCTAAATGATTATTTCTATCTACATGTAACCTTGACTATTACCTGTCACTGTTGTTATTAAATGTTTGCAAACTTTATGTATCCGCAGTTTTGACTATTACCTGTCACTGATGTTGTTAAATGTTTACAGACTTCGCTGTTACCATAATTTGTCATGTAAATTAATTTCAATGCGGAGCTTTTCTCCTCGGGCCTCCGCTGAAAATGGATATATATCCAGTCGGACTTTCCCGGTTAATAAATGTAAAATAAAAAATAAAAATAAATAAAATAAATAAAATGTGAGGACTTTTCACAACTGATTGGTATGGTGGATAGGCACATGGATGCTATTACTGCTTCCACGCAGCCATTTGCTTCTATCTGCCAGGGTTGACATCATTCTTGTGGCCACTGCTCATCTGCCTCTACTGCAGGCACATCTCATAGAACAGGTAGATTAAGGTCACATACTGCTACCTTCTCCACATCAGCCACTGGTGAGGTGCCTGGTACAGCACAATGTGGTCGTGTGTGCAGAAAAAGCCTAAGTAGTAGTCAGCACTCTCATGTTTTAAATTCAACCTTGCTGACAGGTATTTATGTCAGTACAGCTCCTCAGAGGAGATGTACCCATGGAGAGGAACCCTTACAGTCTGATTGTTTCAACCTGGGAGCCCACAACACCTGTCGCAGAAACATGCATACATTTCTACCACAATTGCATGAGCTTTGTCTACTGGAATCCATATAGAGCAAGTACGAACTATATCTGGGCACCAACCCTCCCCCCTCAATAATTACTATCCCCTCCTTGCACAGAACATCCAACTTCCATAATCCTTCTCTGTGTCTCACACTCCCTTCCACATCTTTAGTCCCTCCTTCTATCACTTCGACCATTGCTGATCCCTGTCACTGTGCTCCTCCCCACATGTGTATATGATGACAACTGTGCCCTGTCCTTGTTGCTGTATCATATGGGTAGGTGAATTCTGATGCACAACATAGCCAGTCAATTTACTGTACAGCATAGCTTGGGTGTAGTATTGCATGCATCAAGTTTATTGTTTGTTGTGTATGTTCTGGTCCATAGTTCTGGACTAGATGCCACATCTTTGCCAGTGATTTAGAATATTGTGTCCTCATGGTCTTCACCTGCAGCAAGTTTATTCAATGACTCCCCAATTGGCACCTCATCTGCTTTTGGCTGTGACCTGTCTGGCATCTGGTGACAATCCCCTGCTCCAGTTGTCTGTGTATCACCATGTTGTACAGAACTGCACAAAAAATAAGTATTCTCCAGAGAATATTGATGTGTGCCAGCAGAAGAATTTAGGCAGTAGAACCAGTTCTCCATCAGTCTGTGCTGCAGGTCTGTGACAGTGTAGTGTTGTATTGTATCTCAGCTATGCTCTGTGGGAAGTGTATTGCTATCCTAAGACATGGCTCCAAGGCACATCCAGTGCTGCTTATAAAATATTCCTGTTGAAAGTTATCCCACACAGCTAAAGGATATAGGTCAGATGTGTCAAATGTGGGAATCATTGGTGCTGCCTAGATGAAGCACAGCCACATTGTATATAATAACCTGTGTGCTGCATACCACCTGGCAGTTGATGGAGTGGAAACCCTTCCAGTTAATGTATAAGTGTTCTTCTGGATAAGAAGGACCTTGATGGCAATGTGGACAAAATCCACAGTACCTAGCACCTTAGGGAAATCTGCTATTTTGTAGAATGCCTATGTTGTATTGTTTCTCTCTTCTCTTCTCCTTAAGAACAACATGTGTGCCTCCACATGTTGCAACATAGCATCAATGAACTGATTAAGGTTAATTACTGGTGAATTTAGGGTAGAGATAGAAACTAAATCTTCTACTTAAGGGGTAAAATAAAACAATTCAAGGCTTTCCTGGAAAAGCTATCTCAGACTCTGCCAGAGACTGATGTGAAAGAAAGATTAGTGTGGTTTTACTTTCTTGTAGTTTACATTGCTTCATTGCCTTCTTCTATTTTGTATATTTTGGTATATTTTCTTTACACTGTGTTTTCCTTGTATTATGCCTTCAATTGCATATTTAAACTAAGAAAGGGACCAAAGCTGTGCCTCTTGTAAGTCACACAGAAATTAAAATTTGCCCTACCTTCCCACCCTGGTACTGTTGTGTTTTTAAACTCAACTGCCTCTTTAGTTGCCACCCCCTTATGATAATATGACCACATATTTCCTACCTCTCCTCTTTCATTGGCTATTGGCAGTAAACACAAAATGATCATTTTGTGAAATCACTCCCCTTCAGCTATTAACATTTATTGGCCATCCTACTTTATTCCATACGGCCAGAATATTAAGTACCCACCCACTTCCAATCTATTTTGTTCTTTTAAAATTAGTGGTTCTACCCTTAGATTGCTAAAGCTTGAGTTATCCCCTGGTTCATATCTAATCAGGGCCAGTGTTAGCATGTTGGGGTCTCCCAGCAGGTGTCAAATTGGGGGCCCCAGATGCTTTCAGCCTATCACCCTGTCACTGCCACCCCTCCTAAGTAACCTTTTAGTTCATGCTGCAAAGTTTTAGGAGTAGTCCACACAGACTGATATGTAGCTACAATGCACTTACCAATGATACGGTGGCCCATCTCACAAAGGGATATTAGCAGTTACTGGCATTTAGTTGCAACAATGATGTATTACAATGTTGTTGTTGTGTCTTTCGGCTTATCCCAGTTAGGGGTCGCCACAGCGGAACTCCGGTCCGCTAATGTTTGGTAGTGGATTTTTACGTGCCGAGTTACCAGCTCTGACACACAACCTTCAACGAAGGCATGCTCATTCACGCATGCCTCCACACAGAAGACGCTCTAGCTGAGAATCGAACGAGATGTCTTGCTGTGAGAATTCTGTGAAATTGCACCCTAGACACTGCCTTCTGTTTCAGCACCCCACAAGCACACACACACACACACACACACACACACACACACACACACACACACACACACCCTCCAGTGCTTCCCCCTGCCCCCCTATCTTGGGCTTCATACCATATACATGATTTTGTTCTTCTTCTCACATTTTGTCTTACTATTCAGCTTTATTAAGACGCCATGACTTTTTATGTGCGCTGATGTGCATTTTAATATTTTTCCCTTTTGAAATTACCTTTTCATCCAGCTATGGCTTGAACAGAAATTATGATTAAGGAAAGAAATTCACTGTGGTTCACCTTTAGTTTTTCTTGTATCCTTTCAATACACCTTCCCTGTGTTTGAGTACTGGAAAAAGACAGAGCAGTAATAACTTGTCCCCAGAAGCTATAGGGGTTATAGATTTTCTGGGATGCATTTTAGAATATTTCCCAACCTTTTAATCCAACAATAGCCTAAATAAACGTCATGAGTAAGAAATAATTCCTGTCTTATTTTTTATTTCTTTCAAGGGAGACCTAAGATGTGCCCAAGGCTTAAAGTTCAAAGGTGACAAAATAGGAGCTCACAATAAACTAACAAGACAATTGCTATGAGGATACACAAGTCCTACCTGGGAATACAGCTTCCCTCCTTAAGCCCCCCCCCCAAAAACAAAAGACAGGCAATGCCTGTACATCCCTCTGGTGTTAGATTGGGATGAAAGCAGAGTTTCAAATTGCCACAGTTATGTATTTCAAGTGACTGTTGTCAGACATATGCGTAGCATTCTTCCTCACCCCGACCCCCAAAGGCAGCCACCTGTATATGGGCCTGATGTGTGAATGTGAGGAAAGTGAAAAAACATAGTGACTATAGTAATGTATTATACTTTGTTGCTCTTTATCAGTACACTGCCCCTACACAAGCTATAGCAACCTTCTTTGTACACCTCTGAGGTTTGTGACAAAACTAAAAGAAACAATGACTACACTGTCACCAGCCCAAACACAAACTATAATGACCTCCTGTGCACACCTCTAAAGTTTGCCTGTGATAAAAATTAAAGCAGCAATAACTACACAATTCCCAGCAGCCCCCATAACCTCCATCAGCTTTCTGTGAACATACATCTCAGCAGGGCAAGTTTTAGATGGGTGAAGTTGAAAACAGAGCCCATTATCAGCTTTATCCCAAACAGGCCATATCACAGCCCTGCTCAGGTTAAAGAATGTAATCAGAAAATTACATTTTTCTTCCTCATTTTCCCCAACTAGCAATAGCTTTTGTGAGGCCTCCCACAATCAAGGATGATTAAGGGGGCTTCTCTGTATCCATTTATACAATCTGGAGAGTGGGAGGCCACCAGACTCCTGGAAGATCAATGTCTGAATGTTCCATAATATATTTTATGTCTTACTTTTGAAATGTAATTACTTCTTAGCTGCATTTTTACTGATACCCAGAAGAATAATGCATGTGTCTCTGCATTATTGTGTGTGTGCACATATAAAAATCTGTGATATATTTTATACACACACACACACACACACACACACACACACACACACACACACACACACACACACACACACACACACGCACACACGCACACACGCACACACGCACACACACACGCACACAAGCATAAGCCATAACAATGCAAATAGCAATACTTTGTGCAAAACTGGTAATGCCACACCAGATCAGTGACTGCTGTTTAGCAGCTGTTCAGCAGCAGCACGGTTAAGTCACTTTTATTTACCTCATTGAGAAGTAATGCATACCCTATCACTGTCCCTGATTTCACAGACCTTCCCTGATTTTTCCTAATAAATTTGTTCTGTCCTTTATAAAAAGTTTGATTTGCTGGTAAATCATTCAGGATTACAGACAGTCCATAAACTCAGACATCACAGTTTTATACTTTTTATTGTTGATGCAAAATGTGTTATTCTATTAACTTTTAAGTGAATTTGAGTAATACTTACAGCATTTTCCTGATTTAGAGCAGAATCCCTCTGCTATTATTTTTGGCATTAAGCAGAATTCTTCTGCAACAAAGTTGAACACTATACCATCCGATGTTCTGCCAGTATTTATAAAATGCAGTGAAAGAGAAAACCATCCTTGAAGATCAGAAGCATCAGCTCTTCTTAAAATCCAAGGTTTGCACTGAGATCAATCACTCTGGGTTGCTGATCTCTCTGCTGCTTACCTTGCTCATGTACATTATCAGCTTTATCCTAACAGGGTCATATCACAGCCCTGTTAAGGTAAAAGAGCATAATCAGGAAATTAGGATGTTTTTTCCTCCTCATTTTTCCACAAACAGCAGCAGCTTTTGTGTGGCCCCCACACAGTCAAGGATGATTAAGGGGGGCCCTGCAGCCACGGGTACTGCAGGTACTTAAAGCTAACTATGTTCTTAATTTTAGTGGAGAGACTGTCCACCAGCAGGGTTTAACTATGCTAGGGGCACAATGTCAGTGGTAAAATATTTTATGGAATTGTGAAGCATATTACTTGATAAAAGCACTGCTACTATAACCAGAATATCTTTGAATTTAAAAGAAGATATAAATAAGAGTTATTATTAGCCACCTGGTTTTGTAAGTGTACAGGATTTTTGTACTAGCGTTTGTTGGTTTGACAGACATGTTATAAAATATCAATTTAAAATAACTTGCTGTGGTTGGGGCCCCACAGGAACAAGGGGCCCGCAGCGACTGCAGGGTTTGCTGGTGGATAAAGCTGGCTGTGTGTCTTATTGCTTAGTGTACACTGCATCTCTTAGGATTTTAACCCATTTTTCATCATACCTTTGAAATCCACAAAATCTAGTCTGAGACCACAAGTTATTAGTGAGACCACATGCTGCCTCTCAGTAGTCATCCTGAGATTAATGCTTCTGTTTTGCTCCTGGTGAGAGGAGTATAGGGAAATTATTTCCTGGAGACTGATGATCACCAGAAAGCCTGATAACTGCTTCATAGGTGCCAGCTTGGAATGTGTGCCTATATTTTGCTCTTTTTGAGAAAAGGAGCAGAGGGCATTGATTCCTAACTTTCTCTGCTTGGACAGTGAGTGTGTGTATGGGACCTTCCTGATTGGTCTGTTTGTTATTCAAGGCATCTAGCAGGAAAAAGGCTACAACAAGCATCATCTGGGACAAAACTGTTGATCACCAAACAACCTCTGACCTGCTTGTCATCTTGGGATCAGTCCTACTGTTTTGCTTTTGGTGAGAGAAGAAGCAAAGGGGCTTTGTATCCCAGCAGCATGAAGCTATGGTGAGACCAGCACTAGTAGTAGCCAAGCAGTAGCCAATCAGACAAATCCTCTCTTTTCATCATCATTCTTGACAAAGTTAAATCTTTCTTTTCAGTAAGTACTGCTTAATTAGCTTTTGTCCAGCCTAACTTCAGAATATCTCGCTAAATACTTCATCCATAAATCATCAGAGTCTACTTTTGTAGTCTCCCGTCAAGTGTTTGGCATTGCCCTGTATAGACACAGGCACTTTGAATTGGCATTTTTCCTTTAAAAGCACACTTGAAATGTATGTATTTTTACTTATTTATTTATTTAACATTTGATTACAGGGAAAGTCCGACTGGGACAGAGCCCATTTTCAGCAGAGGCCCGGGGAGAAACGCTCCAAATGCATGTCTTTGGAATGTCACCAATTCCTAGTTACATACAGAGCAACTAGTTTACAGTGACAAGCACAGTCCCAGAGTTACAAACCAGACTCCTGACATTATGTTACATTCTTACAGTAACCGTCTAATCAATAAAAAAGGGCCTATTGCCATAGTTATGACGCTTTCTTACTGTCTTTGTTACCATCTTGGTAGATATGGGCATTCTAAGCAATAATGCAATTGCCTCACATTTACTGACAACCAGCTAATTTTTAAACAAACTGATAAGGTATGTGAGAGATATATTTATACAATGTCACTGGAGGCAAAGATGTCACATAAAAGCACTCCTAATGTCAATTATATTGTCAGTAGTACACATGTTGCACCCATCACACAAAGTTCAAAGCAGGCACATAGATCCACCTATACTGAGGCATTTAAATGTAACCTTCCTAAACCACAAAGACCTCCTAGATGAAGTACACATAACAAATACAATCGGCATCCCTGATTGCACTTTTTCAAAGCAACACCCACACCAACACATATAGCCACATCTCATGAAGCCACTACTTCTAAACCAGTAAGGCAAACCACCACACAATCCAACATCCTGGTCATTGGACTCTCTATTGTGAGACACACTGATGTCCTTCTCACTAGACTGAGTAAAGAGGAAAGTCATGGTCAGTTGTTTATCAGGGGCCAGGATCCACCAAATTACACATCACTCAGGTCAATGGACTGCAAATACCATTATAACCGAGTCATAGTCCATGTGGGTGTAAATGAACTGAGATATAACTCCCTAGATTATATGAAGAGAGACATCATGGAGCTCTTGGAATTTGTGTCCCAGGTTGGTATATCTGTAGCACTGAGCATCATTTTACCTTCTCCAAGGAAAATGCCACAATCCTAAGAGGAGATGACTGACTTTAATAATTGGTTTAGTTTCTGGTGTCATTCTAAGGGGGCACAATATTTGTCAGCATGGAAGGAGATGGTCAACAGACCACGCTGCTTTGCCAGGGATGGTCTGCACCTCTCCCCTCTAGGCTTTCGAATATTCGCTAAAACATTGTCCTCCCCTATAGTGCCTTTTTAGGCAATGCCAAACTGAAAGCACTTCAACATAGCAAATCAAAATCAAAAAAACTTAAAGGAATTACTGCTCAATGTTAGGAGTCTAAACAAACAACTCCACTCCCTACAAGCGCTTCTCACCCTGGAGAATGCTGACATCTGTGCGTCACTGAAGCATGGTTTAAAGCCATGCAGAGCACAACGCCAGTGCAGGGCTATAATGCCTTCCACACATTTAGACCAGCAACTACACAGACAGGGACTAAAGATGGAGGTGTCTCAGTTTACATCAGAAATAAATATACTCCAAGGATGGCCAAAAAGGATGATACACTTGAGCTTCTCCACATTAAAATCATAACCAAATCCCACACCACTTCCTTGCAAGCTAGATGCCCATCTATAACCCAGGAAACCCATGACATATATTTAAGCTTATTGGAAACACTCAACATGCAACCCAAAACTATATTCATTTACAACTTTAAATACCCCACTGTTAACTGGGAATCATATATGACATCAAATGTGCAGGCACAGAGATTCCTGGATTTTGTAAAAAACTCCCTGGACCAGATTTTCAATACGCCAACCTGGGGTACAAATATATGGGATCTGGTCCTCACTAATACGGGAGAGTGCTGCACACTATCTAGTGTAACGTCGTCTCTGGCAAGGTTAGACCACAAAATGGTCACCTTTGAAGTAAAAAATAAAACCTGGAGCCCCAGCTAACCCCAGAATGTTCAGGAGCTACTCTATGCCAATTTTCTACTATTAAGTGATAATCTGGTACAATTTCAAGCCCTCGTAAACCCTGAGAACACTGCTGCCTATACCAAGCTGTTCACTGAAAGCATATACAAGCATGTTAATAGCTGCATAGAGGCAGCTGTACCCACCAGGAAGAAGTAAAGAACTACATCAAAAACAAGCCACCCTAGTGGAATCACAACATCAATAGTTGTATAACCAAAGGAAGAAAATCATAGCAAATAAAAGCACTCTCATCAAACTAAACAAAGAACTCAGGGGACAAATAAAGTCTATCAAAGTCAAGGAC
The DNA here is from genome assembly GCF_019279795.1 of Protopterus annectens. Lineage (NCBI taxonomy): Eukaryota > Metazoa > Chordata > Ceratodontiformes > Protopteridae > Protopterus > Protopterus annectens. The sequence continues at coordinate 160,458,531 of NC_056730.1, read as the reverse complement.
AACCACAAAGCATACTTTAAGTATGTCTGCAACCTCAAAGGTAATACACAATACACACATAGGTGGCAGTACACTAAACACCGAAAGTGTGATAAGAGACTTAGGGACACAGGTGGACAGTGGTCTCACCTTCGATAACCACATCGCCACAACAGTCAGGAAATCCTTCTATGTGGCACACCTCATCACTAAGGGCTTTTCATCCAGAAAAAAGGAGGTCATTGTCCCACTGTACTCATCCCTCATTAGACCCATTATAGAATACAACACCCCATTTGGTATGTACCTCTCAAGACATCTGCAACAACTGGAAAGGCCGCAGAAATACCTCACTAAAAGAATCACAGGCCTAAAACAGATGCCCTATGCTGACCACTTTATAAAACTCCAGCTATACTCTGTCACATATCGTCTACTCAGAGGTGATCTCTGCTTAACATACAAGGCCATGTCAAACCCAGAGCTGTTGGACATGCTACACTTAAAGAAATCCCAATCCCTCAGAGCCACACATTCCAGGGATCTAAACCTTGTCATCACAATAAACAAAACATGCTGGAGGGATAGGTTCCTGACCCAGAGACTCCCCATACTCTGGAATAGACTGCCCATACATGTCAAGCAGAGTGCCTCTTTGGCCCTCTTCAAAAGGAACCTTGACAATTGGATGGGAGAAAGGAAATTCACCCCGGGGATCACGTCAATCGGCCTGCTAGACAGGGGTCCAGGGAAGTAAATAGTGTGGGAAGAAATAGCCAGGGAATTGTTATGGCTAGGCTTGTATAGGCCCTAGGGCTGATAGCCTAGTACCAACCTATGAACCTATGAACCTATTGTGGAGCTCATTGTTAATGGAGCCACCTATACTGTGCCAGAAGATATAGCAAAGCTACTGGCATACAAATTCACCTCTAAATTTACCCATCACTCCCCATCAATCTCCTCACAGGAAATACCATAAAATATAGCTCCCCTACTATCATTAGGGAACAGGTCTCAATGCTCTCTCTAAGGCCAAGAGCATTGCATCACTGAGCCCAGTCAATATCCAAGGATGCCTTCTAAATATCAATGAAACATGACCTATCAGTCCCTCTGGAACAGCTTTTTAATTGTAGCCTCGAAAACAAATTTCATGTTTCACAAATGGAGAACAGCAACAGTCATCCCTCTGCACAAAGGTGGGCCATCTGCAGACTCTGGAAACTACAGACTCATAAGTCTCACTAGGCACATATGCAATCCCATGGAAAAAATTATTAAGGAAAAGATCAATAATGATACAGGAAAGATTCAAACACTGGACCCAGCCCAGTTTGGTTTCATTAAGGGGAGGTCATGCCTACTCAACCTGGTGGACTTCTTTGAGAAGGTCACTAAAACAATGGATGAGGTTAAAATGGTATATACTCCCTACCTTGACCTGGCCAATGCATTTGGAACAATACCCCACTTGGGAATTGCTGATAAACTCAAGAGATTAGGTATAACCCTTATGTCACCCAGTGGATAGCCTGCTGGCTCTCATACAGGACCCAGGAAGTTAGAATTGGGGAGTCCACCTCTACAGAGAGGCCAGGCACAAGCTCAGTCCCCCAGGAATTGGTCCGGGAACAGCTCTTTTTTAGCATTTACTTATCTGAAGTGAAGGAAGATGTCAATGGCCTCCAGCTGATCAAATCTGAAGATGACTGCAAATTAGGAGCAGTCATAGAATCCCCCACTGACACTAATGTTCTCCAGGAAGGGCTGACACAAACAAATAGCATGTGTCAAAGGCATGGACTACAACTAAATGCCAAGAAATGTATAATAGTATCCTTTGGGAAGTCATTCACACCTGGTAGCTATCATACTGACAACACACCCTTACGAGTCGAACCAGTAGTTAGGGACTTGTGTGTGTGTGTATATATATATATATATATATATATATATATATATATATATAAAGGAAATCATTCTATGTTGTGCAAAATCCAAGGTGGTCATTGCTCCACTGTATTCAGCATTCACCAGACCTATCACTGAGTACAATGCCCCCTTTTAGTATGTACCTAAGCAGGCACATCCAACAGTTGAAATGTCCATAGAGGTTCCTCACTAAAAGAATACATAACATAAGTAACATGTTCTGTGCAGACCACCTCAAAGTCCTACCCTTGAATACTGGCTGTTACAGACTGTTGAGGGAAGATCTATTCCTGGATTACAAGGCATTTTCAGACCCCACCTAGATGGACCTCCTACATACCTACAAAACAAACAACACCAGAATTACCAGTTCTAAAAACCTAAACCTTGCCTGTGATATAAATAGGACCTGCTGGAGAGACAAGCATGTATCCCAGAGACTACATCTTCTCTGGAACAGGTTCCCCATCCATATGAATCAATTTCCCCTTAACCCAGCTTGAGTGTACCTTGGGCAATTGGATGGGAAGCAGGAAATTCATCCCTGGGTTGGCACCTATGTCTCTAATGGATAAAAGCAGTCTGTAAATGGCTTATCCTCCAAGCCTCTGCTTCTAATGTTTCATCCCCAAGCTCCTACTTACACTTATTAAGGGTACCAGAACTTGTCAGAGATTTGGGATGCATGGCTAGGCTTAAAAAGGCCTTAATGGTCATTAGTCTAGTACACGCCTATGAACCTATGATGTAGTATTTATTGCATGGATACCTATGATATGAATGAATGAATGATACTGGAATGGTGAATTTCTACACTTTATTCTGCTTTTTCAACTACTATTTGGATCGCTTGCTTGTGTATTTTTAGAAAGAAGATTCAACTTGAACTAGTTTGTGCTTCCCTACTTTCATTAGTGGATTTATACTTTGGGAAGTGTTTTTAAAGAAAGTATTTTTACCACCTGTTTTAGGTGGGGTATTCACAGTATGTTTTTTATTAGGTGCCCGAACTCTAGGGAATCTTCGATCTTCCAGACAGAGAAGTTTCCTCATTATTTGATACCTATGATATGCCTACAATGTCCCATGATGGATGCTAGATGGTCTATATAGTAAGAATAGTTAATACCACACATCCCTTCATGTCCACAACTATTGGAATTCCATGTATCCTATAAACTTCCATGTGAAGAAGGAACATGCCAACAAACTCCCATATAGTAACTGTGTCCACATGGTAGGGTTTTTACTGTTTTTTAATTTATCTAAGTCTTTTGGGTTTCTAATACCATGACAGGAATGGACCCCATTCCTAAGCCAAAGTACGATTAAAGTTCATGAAATAAGCATTGTTTCACTCTTGATGTCATCCAAAAGTGCTCTTTGCAGCATGCGCAATGTGCCCAGTAATGACACCTTCTACAATTCGTACAGGGTTACATGAATTGGTAACATATCTAAATTTGTTTGTGTCTTTCGGCTTTTCCCGGTTAGGGTTCACCACAATGGCACTCTGGTCCGCTAATGATTGGTAGTTGATTTTTACGTGCCGAGTTACCAGCCCTGGCGCACATCCTTCAACGAAGGTACGCCCATTCACGCATGTCTCCACGCAGAAGACGCTCTAACTGAGAATCGAACCAGACAGCATCTTACTGTGAGAGGACAATGCTACTGCAGCACCACCACCGCGGGTCAGTAACATATTTAAATATGATTGTGAATTCTTTTTTATAAGACCAGTTGCTCCTACTACTATTGGAACTGTCTGGGTATTTTCTCCCACGTGGTTCTCATTTCTGCCTGCAGATCCAGGTATTTTATGACTTTGTGTCTCTCTGTACACAAGACACTGTAGTCACTGGGTGTGGCGATTTCAATGATCAATACTACTTTTGTCTTCTTTTCTTGGACCACTATATCCAGTTTTCTAGCATCTGTCTTTTGAACTGTTGGTAATGGGTGATTCCATGTGATATAAACTTTATCATTTTCTATGATTCTTTGTGGCTCATGTTTCAAGTGTTTTTCAGTTACTTTGATACCATAATGTTTGCACAATTTCCAGTGTAACAGTCTTGTAACATTACTATGCCTTTCGGTATACAGTCCCTCTGCCATTAGTACATCACAACCAGCAACAAGGTGTGTGACTGTTTCCAATTCGGTTTTACAAAACCTACATTTGTCTGTTTCTCCCACATGTTCAATGGACTTTGTAAACCAGTGTGTACGTAGCCCACTATCTTGGGCTGCCAATATTAACCTTTCATTTCTTGGTTTGAATTTGCCTCTCCTTAACCATTCCTGCATTCATTCTTGATCAACATGAGGTTCTTCCAGAAGTTTTCTATACTTGCAAATATATTTACGTTTTTTCCACATTTCTTATGTTTTCATCTGGTCCTTCACCTCATATACTTTCTTTTGTTTTTTTGGCACATTCAGTTGCTGCCTGGCTTTTATCAACTTCTGGTTTGATTTACATTCCTGCTTGACGTCGATATGCATCTGCTAAATTAAGCAGAGATGTCATCTTAGATTTATTCTCCTCATGTTTGAAAACTTTCACTACATTTGGATCTTGTGAGGTCAGTAGATATATGTGGAGTTCCATGACTGCAGATCTATACATGTAATCAATTTCAAGGAGGCCCATTCCTTCTTCAGATTGGGGAATATATAATCTTGGTATACACTGATTTTTATAAAAAATTTAGTGAGCATGAAGCATCCTTCTTGTTTTAATATCCAATCTATCCAACACTTTTTGGGACCAGTCAATCACTCCAAAACTATAAGTTAGGACAGGAAGAGCAAACTGATTTGTAGCTTGAATCTTGTTCCTAGATGTCGATGCTGTTCTCAGGATTAATTTAAGTCTTCTAACATACTTCTTACTGAGTTTTAGTCACATTTGTTCATGTTGTAGTGCTGATCCTTCATCAATTCCCAAGTATTTATACACTCCCTCTTGCTCAAGTTCTTTTATATCACATTCTTGTCCCAAACTGATGTTTTCCTGGTGCTGCAGCTTTCCTTTTTTAAAGGTTACTTTTGCACATTAATCAAGACCAAGTTTTTTGACAACCTGCAGCTGTGCTTTCAGTTCCTCATCTGATGAGCTATATAGTTTTAAATCATCGACAAAGAGAAGATGTGAAGTCATTAGACTTTGATGTTTTCTAGGAGCCAAACTGTAGCCATGGCCTAAGCTGTTAAGTAAACAGCTTAATGGATTAATGGCAAGGCAGAATAGCAACGGTGACAAAGAGTCACCCTGGATTATCCCCCTTTGAATTTTTATCCCTTGGATAATAATCTGTCCTTTATCATGGCTTAATTGCAAAGTGGTCTGCCATTGTTTCATGATTACTGTAATGTAGTCAATCAGTGTAGGGTGTATCTTATACATTTTTATGCACTCTTTTATCCATGAATGTGGGATACTATCAAATGCTTTTTTGTAGTCAATCCATGCCATACTTAGATTCTTCCCCTTCTTACAGTTGTCCACTATAATTTTGTTTAACAGCAAATGATCCTTTGTTCCATATGACTTTCTTTTGTTGCCCTTTTGTTCTACTGCCATAATTGAGTTTTCTTCTAAAGGACTATAAACTATGTTGGCATCAATTCCTGTGTATAGTTTATTCGTCATTGGAAGACAAGTTATTGGTCTATAATTTTTAGGGTAGTTTGCAGGTTCGCTCTTTAGTAAGAATATTGTTTTTTCTGTTGTTAACCAGTGCGGTATGTTTGGGGTGTGCATATAACTAGTTCTTACTCATGGCTACATCCTCGTGCAAAGAAGTTAATACTTTAAGTCAAAAGTTAGGTACTGCATCTGGGCCTGGGGTTTTCAAGTTAGAGATTTTACCTTTGTTTCAATCTCTCTGGCTGTTATTTCATCCCATTTCATATTGTGTACCTTTAAACTTCTTATTCTTTCTTTTACTTCTTCTATCCATTTGGCATCTTTGTTATTTTCCACCGGATCTTCATAGATACTTCTCCAAAATGTATAAATTTCTTCTTTTTTGGTGGTCTTTCGATTCCTTTTACCTTACTTCCCAGTTCTCTATACATTTTTTTGGATCATCAATAAATTGTTTATCTTGTACTTTTCCTTTATATTTCTATTCATATCTTCTAAGTCTTTCCGCCTGTGCTGAAATTTTTAGTTTATTTGCAATAGTACATGATAGATCCTGGTCTGTTCTAATACTGTGCATTGCTTTTATCACACCTATCTTTCTTAGTATTTTAATCTTCTAACAGTGATACTTCTTGTCTTAGTTGCTTTATAGATTTCTCCATTCGATAGTTCCATGATGGTATTCGCTTTCACCCTTGCTACCCTGTGTTCCTGTGGTAGAACGTTATCAGTTATTAATTTAGCAGCACAGTAATATATTCTGTTTACTTCTGTTATATTGCATGGATCTCTATGGACAGTCCTAATTACTGTGTTCATTTGTTTTATCAAACTTCTGACTTTTGGGATTTTATTAACCTTCTGCAGTCTACAGTCATTGATCTTGATATAACTGTCTATGTCTATTAAATCAAGCAACTCTTCTCATACCTCATTTTCTTCCAAACTGAGGGCACATCCCTTATTTTCTGTTTCCTGCAGGCATTCTATAGAAGATTCCATAGCATCTTCCTGTGGCACATTCTCTTCAACTTCATCCTGTGCCATCCGTTGCTCTATCATATGGGAACTCACTGGCCTATCACTCCTCAACATTGACTGCATCACAGTTTCCTGCTCCTTCCTTTGCTGCCTAGCTTCAAGTGAACGTTTATACTGGTTTCCTGTGGAAGGCTCCAAAATATCTTGATATGGCACCTGACCAATTGTGTCCTGTTCCATTAGTTTCCCCTTAATTTGGATATCCATTGCCTTATCCTGTTTTGTGCTTTCTCCATTCGATTTTCTACACTAAATCATTCTCTTTGTACCTGCTCCATAACCTCAGTTTCTGTTTCTTTGACTTCTCCACTATTAATCTCTTTTTCTACTTTTCCTCTTAGTCTCCTTATTTTTTCTATGGTAAAGTTTTCCATATCCGGATTCCTTTGCCTGTATTTCTCTTCAAATATCTTTGGTGCTGCCCTTTTTGTATTGGTTAGTTTTGCTTTCTCCTTTGCATAAAAATTACACCATATTAAATCTTTTTTCCTTTCCCCTGTCCATAGTTTTTCTTCATATGTCTCCTGGTCTTCTTGCTTGCCCTTAGTCTGGGGACTGTGCTAGACCTTCTACATTAAATCCTTCACTTCGCAGGCACTCCATAACTTCAACTTCTATTTCTTTAACTTCTGCTTTACTAATCTTCTTTTCCACATTACATCTTTGTGCTATTAAACTTTCTATTGTGAAATTTTCCATATCTGGATGCTTTTGCCTGTATTTCTCTTCGAATAGTTTTGAAACTGCCTTCTCTATATTAGTTAACTTGACTTTCTCCTTTGCATAAATATTGCACCATATCAAATCTCTCTTCCTTCCCCATGTCCATATTTCTTTTTTTATATTTTTCAAATATTTCTAGATTTTGTTGTTTATATTTTCCCACTTCCTCAGATGCGTCTTTTTCCAAACAAATCAAAGTTTCTTGATCTGTATACTGTTTTTCAAAAATCTGTTGTATTAATGAACACAAATTTTTATTTGAAGCTTCTGACAGTTTTTCTTGAGAAAGTATTTTTCTTTCCTCTAATTTCTCCCTTAATCATTTTGTATATCTTGTGTTTGGAAATTCTGGGCTTTTTACATAATAGTAACAATACATAATGTCTTATCCTCAATATTCCACTCTATCGTCTTTATGGCTCTTCTTTGGCCAATAATTTTTTGTGATTTTTGTGGACTGCTACTTCCTTCTACAACGGGGGGGGGGCATCTTTCTACAACAGGGGGGCCATCTTTAGAGTTTCACTGTGTCAGAGATGATGGTATATCAGGAGCAGTTAGATCTTTATGGGATGTGGAGGTTGATGATATACATTGTTGCAGTCACTAGCCTTAACAGCAGTCTCTAACAGATACTGTTTGGCTAAAATTGCTGCTACACCTAACATGTTAGCATGGTCTCTGCTCACCAAGAAATCACAATATACAAATTTGCAGCTCATTATACAATTGTTTTGCATTTCTAACTTGTTCCACCATGCTGCTCACCCTTATTTGCATTTTTAGCTGGGCTTATTACAATAATGTTGTTCATTTCTATATCCTTAAATGGTCATTGGCACATGATGTCAACCACTCAATTTTGTCAGGTTGTATAAAAGTACTGCCTGTATCTATAAACTGGCTCCACCCTGCACCCCCACCCTCACCATAGAATTTTGTCTAATGCATTGTGATTTTCATTTCTGAATCCCAACTAATGACCAATACAAACACAAGCAGTAGCCACACTAGGAAATAGGAAATGACAAGAGTGCCGCAAAATGTAGTGCTCCATTCCACCAAAGGCCAGGCCTGCTCATGTAAAATGCTTTCATGCATGTACCCAGAGAGGTTGTCATACCAATTTACCCTCTGTTTTAGACTGAGCCAATAAACAATGTACCGTGGGGCTGAACAAGACACACCTGAGGTACATCACACATTTTTGTATACATTATATAATTTCAACTCCATGAAGCTTCCTAATGTTTCTAGAAAGTTTTATTTTTTTATTTATGCTTAGTGGAACTAAAAAGCTTTGTTTTCTAGTATAAAAAATACTATGCTAGATGTGTTTGGCATTCTGATTTAGTGTCATTTCATACATCCAAACATACTGAACATTAGTCTCAAATAGCAGCATGCAGTAAAGTTCATTAATGTAAGATGTCCTGTAACATGCCTACATGCTCCATGGAATTATTGTTTCGCAAGATGCTTATATTCCAGGTAGAATAAATAAAGAGATATAAAGATGTAACTATGTCTTCTCATTACCCTAAATCATGTGTAGCAAAGACAGTAAATGAATGCCGAAGATAAAAAAAAGAACTTGAGGTTGTAATTCCCCCATACAACATGTTTGTTCTTGTCATCCAGGATGAATGAACCAGCTCATGGAACACCAAAGACAAGTAGCTGTGGCAAGAAATGCAGTGGAACTCAGAGACATCAAGGATGGTGTCAGTGTTTGATCCATTACTGGAGGAAAGATAATTTATGTGCCTCCACTGTGCCTCATTTTTGGGATAGTCAAGAGAGAGCTGTGCAAAAAGTGGAATAAGAAATCTAAAAATAAAAGGGAAAAAAAACAGAGGTGCAGATTCAATAAAGGCTACCCAGTCTGCTAAGACCATGTGTGTGTCAAGGCATGATGTACACATGGTAGCACACCATTTGGAATTCAGTAAGTGGATGTACATGTTGTGTAGAACCACACAAACACAGTAAGCACCATGGCATGCTAATTACAGCATAAGCAGCTGAACCAATCCAAGATGGAGGAGATATTCATAGGATGACGAGATCATAGGAGCATACTAGGCTAATGGCCCTGGGGCCATTACAAGCCTAGCCAAGCGTTTATCCCCCCCAAAAAAAACCTCAGTCAGCACCTGTTACCCCTATCAGTGAGGGGCACAGGTGGAACCTCAGAGAAAGATTTGTGGTTTCCCATCCACTCATTAAGGTTGCGCTTGAAGAGGGTCAGCAAGGTACTCTGTTTGACATGTGTAGGAAGTCTGTTACAGAGATGGGGCAGCCTCTGAGAGAACCTCTGGGAGACAAACCTGTCTCTCCAGCAGGTTTTGTTGATGTTGCATATTAGATTCAGGCCTTTGAAGTGGGTGATGCGCGAGGAGTTATACTTGTGGATATGGAGCATCTCTAGTAGAGCAGGGTCCAAGATTGCCTTATAGGTGAGACACAGATCACCCCTGAGCAATCTGTATGATACCGAGTACAGTGATAGTGATTTGATCCTGACAGCATAGGACTGGTGTTGGAGGTCATGGATTCTCTTTGTGAGGTATTTCTGTGGCCTTTCCAGTTGTGGCTGATATTTGGAAAGGTACATACCAAATGGGGCGTTACACTCAATTATTGGTCTATTGAGAGAGGAGTACAGAGAGGTAATAACCTCCTTTTTTCTGGATGCAGTCCCTTTACTTATGAGATGAACCAAGTAAAAGGCTTTTCTGACCACTGCCGCTACATGATGTTCGAATGTGAGATTGTTGTCAACCTGAGTACACAGGTCTCTCACCACAGGTTGTGTACTTAGGGGGTTGTCGTTGATGTGGTAATCAGAAGGGGCTATGTTTTTGCTGAATGGTATGATAATACATTTTTTTGCATTTAACTTGAGGCCATGATTTTGGCACCAGTCATTAGTTGCTGGGAGACCCTCTTGCAGTATGTTAACATCATCTGGGAAGTCAATGACAACACCCAATTTACAGTCATCCACAAACTTGGTCAGCCACAGGCCTTTTGTCTTTACCTGGACCTCTGAGAAGTAAATGTCAAAGAGTAGAGGTCCCAAGACAGATCCTTGGGGAATTCCACTAGTGATAGGTCTGCTATCAGAGGTGGAGACACCTATTTTGACCTTGTGGGTCCTGTTGATGAGCCAGCTGGCCACCCACCTGATGAGAAAGGGATTTACACCAAGTTGCGTTAGATTTTCGATGATGCCCAAGTGGCAGATTGTGTCAAAGGCCTTGGCCAAGTTAAGGTAAGCTGTATGTACTGACTTTCCCTCATCCAGGTCCTTGGTGACAGTCTCAAAGAAGTCATCCAGGTTAAACAGGCAAGATCTGCCCTTGATGAATCTGAACTGGGTGGGGTCTAGTGCTTGGAGATTGTCTATGTCCATTTTTATGAGATCCATAATAATACACTCCATGGCTTTACAGATCAGACTTGTCAAGCTAATGGGGCGATCATTTCCAGGGTCAGTAGTAGCACCACATTTGTACAAGAGGATGACAATGGCAGTTCTCCACTCTGCTGTAATGAAGTCTGTACTTAGGCTGTGGTTGAATAGAGTGCTCAATGGCAAAGCTAGTTCTTGCTGCAGATGGTGCAGAATACACCATGGAGTACTATCAGGTCCCATGGAAGCTGTGTTCTTTGCCTTGGATAGGGCCTTTAACACTTGATTTATGGAGATGTGAGATATGGGATGAGTATCAGGGATGTTGAAAGGGCCTTTAGGGGGACAGGGGTGAAGTTTGTGCTGAACCTGTTAGCAACAAGCTATAAAGCAACTGTGCAGTGCTGGTTTTCTCTGCCAGTTTCAAAACCTATTGGAATACAGCCACAGAAAGGAGTCTTCACAGAAAGAATGTTAAGGGATGTTGTTGCTTTAATTCATGTGTATGTGCAACAGGCTGAAGTTTATGTTGTTGGTGCTGCTGCCCATAGACCACAACCAAGAAAGAGAAGAGGATTAGACACCATTTAGCTAATCACAATCTACTTGAGCTGGAAACTGTAGAGGGCTACAGGGTGGATAGAGGCACACTACACCAAGGGCAAACAGAGGGGAACCAATACCGGTGGATGGTGTGTGTAGCATTTAATAGAATATTAGCTACAGTAACCTTTCAGAGACCAACAGGGGACATGCTGGGAGTGTTACAGGTATCAGCAACCAAGATCCTCCATCAGTTTCTGAATGATAATCTCCAATATGCCAGTGACCACATATATTTTCCCTATACACCTGAGAACAGAGTCACAAATATGCAGGAAATCTACCCTGTAGCACGTTACTCTGAAGTACTGGGTGCCATAGATTGTACACATACAGAAATCAAAGTATCATCCTGGGAACAGAGAAGGGTCTACATAAATAAAAATGGATTCCATTAACTGCCAAGTTGTGTGCAACACTAAAGGAATCATCTTGAATGTGTGTGCTGGCAACCTAGGCAGTTAGCATGACTCAAATATTGGGTACAATTCCCAACTGTATCAGATGTTCACTAGGGATGATATCCCACAGGGTCATTTACTGGTGGATGCAGGTTATGCACTGGAACTGTGGCTGATATTGCTCATCAGAAATGCACATGTACCCACTGAAGAATGCCATAATGAGGCACATGCTCAAATCAGAAATACCACAGAGTATGTGTTTGGGCTGCTAAAGCTGCAATTCTAGTGCCTAGATACATCTTTCAAATCTAGGTGCTTAGGAACCCCCCCCCTTGGCTGACCTGGTGTGACTCAGATTGAACTCTACAGTTCCCTACAAAACAGTGTCTACAGGACTGTAATCAGTTTCTCTCAGCATTTAAGCAGATTGAACTCTACAGTTCCCTACAAAACTGTGTCTACAGGACTGCAATCAGTTTCTCTCAGCATTTAAGCAGATTGAACTCTACAGTTCCCTACAAAACTGTGTCTACAGGACTGCAATCAGTTTCTCTCAGCATTTAAGCAGTCTCTCAGCATTTAAGCAGATTGAACTCTACAGTTCCCTACAAAACGATGTCTACAGGACTGCAATCAGTTTCTCTCAGCATTTAAGCAGATTGAACTCTACAGTTCTCTACAAAACGGTGTCTACAGGACTGCAATCAGTTTCTCTCAGCATTTAAGCAGATTGAACTCTACAGTTCCCTACAAAACGGTGTCTACAGGACTGCAATCAGGTTCTCTCAGCATTTAAGCAGATTGAACTCTACAGTTCCCTACAAAACGGTGTCTACAGGACTGCAATCAGTTTCTCTCAGCATTTAAGCAGATTGAACTCTACAGTTCCCTACAAAACGGTGTCTACAGGACTGCAATCAGTTTCTCTCAGCATTTAAGCAGATTGAACTCTACAGTTCCCTACAAAATGGTGTCTACAGGACTACAATCAGTTTCTCTCAGCATTTAAGCAGAGTAGGTTGCACACAAAAAGCATTTGTTAAGCTTTCACTTACAGTGCTGTGTAATTAAGCAGGTCACCATATTGGTCAGCCATAGGGCTTTTTTTTTCTACTTGAGTGTTTGCCTCTTTCCCCTGTAACTTAAGTAAACTGTCTCTTACATTAAGAGGTATAATACTTACCTTATAGCTTTAGGACGCCTTAGGAAACCTTGTAAACAGAAATAGCCCTGCTACATTCGCCCTCGCTAGGCTCGGGCTCTCTTCACTCCCCTCCCTGCCCCCAATTCCCTCTGCCCCCAGTACCTCTAAATTTATAGTACTATAGCCACTCACCCACTTTCTAGATCCTATCTGCTTTCATCTGGGATAATTCCACCCACCCCCATTCTTCTACCTGCATTTTAATAGCACCTATTAGCTTTCATCTGGCATTCTCCCATCCCCCTCACAGTACCTTTACCTCACCACTCTATCTTCTGGTGTTGCATCAACAGGTAAAACAGTTCCTTAACTCACTAGCTGAATCATAGATAATGATATACTCCTCTTTATTACCCCTCTTGTTCGCACCATACCTCCTTACCTTATATGAAAACCAGTTTCTCACGGGATTTCAGGTCCCAAAAGGTCATACTATCACCCCAGCTGTAAATCCTTCCACCTTCAACCATACTTACAGTACCAGATCCTATCCAATATCTTGTTCAGTCTATCAACATCTCAACCCCAGGCACATTAGCTCTAGATCCAAACACTACCACAAACTAATAAACAAATTCCTGAAGTTCATCACCAAGTATAGACACAACCTAATACTTAGTGGTGATATTCACCCCATCCCTGGCCCACCCACTTCAGATACACATACCCCCTCTACTTGCAATCTGAGCTACAAACATACAATTTATAGGCCAATTAACTCTCTCCTAGCCTGTCATCTCAATATTAGAAGCATTAATAACAAGGTACATGAATTGCATGCACTTCTGGATGTCCACTCCCCTGAGATTCTCTGTTTATCTGAAACCTGGTTAAAACCTAACACTAAAGACAATGAAGTGTTACCACCTGGGTACAACATACACAGGCTGGATCATGCTTCGAGGAAGGGGGGGTGGGGTAGCTGTACTCTATAAATCTAAGTTGAATGTCACCATAGATGTAATACAACCACCTCAGATTAATAACTCAGAGATTCTTGCCACCAAATTGCAACTTAATAAAAATAAATGCATTAATATCATCTGTATGTACATTCCCCCAGGTAACAATATATCTACACTTGAAGATATCCTGCACTGGCTATCATGTCACTACCCCCAAGAAACCCTACTGCTTGGAGACTTTAACATAGACTGGGGCACCTGTTCCTCAGAATCCCCAACCACCCATATTAACCTGCATGCATTTACACAAATTATATCCACCCCTACCAGGATAGGTAAACCCAATCAAAAAGAAAGCATACTTGACTGGATACTCATAAATAGTCACCCCCAACTGTACACCTCTGGTACCCTCCTTGATGGCCTAAGCGATCACTTTCTCACATATGTAATTAAGCACAAAACCATTGATTCCCAACAACCCTTACTCAGAAAGGTTAGAAACAATAACAACTTTGACCATGCCAAATTCCAACAAGAACTAAACTCATGTAATTGGTCTATTCTAAAACACCTCCCCTTAGAGGAAGCAGTAGCATACTTTAACAACATATTCCTTGGGATCCTTGATTTGCATGCACCTGTTCGTTCAAAGAGAACCAAGGCAAAAACTGCGCCATGGCTTTCTAAAGAGTCTAAACTCAAAATTACCCTTAGAAACAAAACATGGGCTTTATGGCGTTCTTCTAAAGACCCTCAAGATCACATTAAATACAGGCAATCCAGGAACGAAACCAAAAAATCAGTTTTACAAAACAAAAAACAATACTACTGTAATTTACAGACAGTAAATCAAAATAACCCTCAAAAGTTTTGGGCAGGTTTAAATAATCTACTACATCCTGGACAAACTTCAACCCCAATCCCTGCTGCTACTATTGATAAAACCCCTGAAGATGTTTCTGACAGTTTTAACTGATTCTTTACTGAGACGATTCAAGCCCTAGCTAGCCAACTACCTCCTAACTCCCCTGGTCCTGAAAGTAGAACCCCTAGAAACCTACTCGCATTCAGCTTCCAACCAGTCGTCACTTCACTTATCCATACCTTGATCAAAAAATTAAAACCCACTACACTTTCTGCTGATCAACTCCCTGCCGAGTACCTACAAAAATCAGCTGATGCTATTGCTTACCCCGTCTCAATACTAATCAATCGAAACATAGTAGAAGCTAAAATTCCCACCAGCTGGAAAATATCCTATGTAAACCCACTTCACAAAGGAGGCAGCTCTACTGAATTCTCCAATTATAGGCCAATAGCTATACTCTCTCCACTTGCAAAGATTATGGACAAATGTATTCATAGACAACTCATGCATCACCTAATCCAGAATCACCTTATGGCAGACACTCAGCATGGCTTCCATCCTCATCACAGCACTACTTCAGCCCTCTTAGCCTTTACCAACACCATAAACCATAATCACAAAAATAATTATATATCCTCAGCCCTCTTTTTGGATCTTTCCAAGGCATTCGATATGGTTGATCACCAACTTTTAATCCACACCCTGCAAACATTCTGTCTAGATACTAGAGCCCTTCAGTGGTTTCAATCCTACCTGAATGGTTGACAGCAGGCTGTTCTCTGGCAGAACAAACTCTCTAACCTTCTAACTAACACCCTTGGAGTACCACAAGGCTCTATACTAGGGCCCTTGCTGTTCTCCATTTTCATTAACGACCTTTATACTGTCATCCCAAAAGTCAGCTGTATCCAATATGCTGATGACTCTACTCTGATTTGATCAGCCACATCTCCAGTAGAGTTATGGTTAGCTACCCAGACCACCTTTAATACAATAGAAAACTGGCTTTCTGAATGTTGTCTGATCCTAAATCCCAAAAAAACTAAAATGCTGTTATTTTCACCAACACATAGGTCTACCGGTTTCACCTTTACCATAAATTCAAATGATGGCACAATAATCTCCCCTGACCCCTCTACAAAACTATTAGGTGTCATCATAGACAATAATCTAAAATTCGACCTACATGTTAACCAAACTATCAAAACCATCAATAAAAAACTAGGGTCACTTTACAGAATATAAGCCTTCATAACCCCTCCAGCTAAAATTGCCATAGCTCGCTCTCAGCTTCTTTCAACCCTTCTGTATGCATCCTCTCTACTCTCAAATTTAAACAAGACTGTCCTTAACAAACTCTCAATTTGTTACAACCACATTGCCAGGTTTTCCACTGGGCTGCCTTTTAGGGCACATCATTGCATCAATCTAAATCAGCTTGGGTGGCTTGAACTACCCAGCCTAATCCAGTATAACCAACTGATTATGGCCTATAAAATCCTCTATAATCTGGACAATACTCCTGCACTTAAAAATATTATCACCCCCTATAACAATCCTAGACTGCTTCGATCCTCTAACAAACTACTAATTCAGACTAGCAAAATTAATAACACAGCCGGTGACTGTCTCTTTACAAACTCTGTAAGTAGATCCTGGAACTCTCTTCCAGCTGATATTACCTTACTTTCCACCTTAGGTCAATTTAAAACTAGACTCAAACAACATTTGTCACTTAACTGGCTATGTCAATGTATCAAGCCTGGCTAACTCCCTCTAGAATGTCTAAAAATCTGCTAACCAGTTTACTGTGTAATTTAATTTAATCCTGACTTGCATGCAGGATTAACTCTAACCTGTGGAACTTGTTTAACTTGCTTACTTATGTAATCTCTGTAAATATTCTGCTTGTAATATGTAATGTTGGTATTATGTAATGCTGTATCTGCTTACCCTTGGAGCTTTTCTCCCCAGGCCTCCGCTGAAAATGGACATGCATCCAGTCGGACTATTCCGGTCAACAAATGTAAAATAAAATAAAAATAAAATCTGGGAGAGCCCTGCAATACAATACATGTACATGTACTGAAATATTCACCATCTGTGCTGTGCTTCACAACATTATCCTGTGAAAACAGCTACAGCAGGATCAACAAGGGGAAGGGGCACACATCCCACCACCAATGGCAAGGTAACCACAGCCACAGGCAGGTGAGGAGTCAGTGGGGGAACCAACAGCTGCTGTGGGTGTAAGCAGATGTAGGCATTCTCAATATGCCCTCACATTGGCTAAGAGGCAACACGTAACACACCCACTCATAACCTAAGGAGCTGAAACCTTCATCCTATGTACATACATATAGTAATACTGATGCCAGGAAATGCTCACAACCTTTACCTACCCACATAATGGCTGTGTACTTTCAGCATCAGACAGAGTCAGCCCTGAACCAAAACTATAGCAACTGCTAGATTTACAAGGTAAGTGATAAACCTGTTGTGATTATATGGGCTAGTGCCAGCATAGCCAGCTGGAGTTCTTAAAGAATGATATGTCCTTGGAATATCAAACTGAGTTATACAAGATGCTTGTGTTACAAATGTATTAGGACTGCATTGCATTTGAATATCAAACTGATTTGCACAGATTCTTATGTTACAAATGTATTAGAACTGTATGGCATTTGAAAAATCAGAATGTGTTTGTAAAGTTGTTAGTGTCAAAAATGTATCAGTAGTAGATCCTGCTGGACAGAGAAGGAAAGCCGAGAATCAAACAGGAGAACCTCTTGCTGTGAGAAGACAATGCTAACTGCTGCACCTGTGTGGTCACCCTTTCATGCACTTTTTATTATTTATTATTAAATATATTTAAAACTTTTATTGTGGCTGGTCCTTGTGGAACGTACTTAACCTTTGAGAGTGCTTATATTTATTTGGTGACACTGTGTGGGGCATTCCAAAAGGCCTAGCTGTCTTGGTCAACTGCTAACATTTGTATTAGTATTAATATTACACAGTATAATTGGACACCCTTTGTTACGAGTCTTAGAGTAGCTGATTGTGGAGTGTCTGGTGGCAGTGATAACTACCTTATACTCTGAGGAGAAGGGGGCACAGCAAGTAAACCTGTTCCAGCCTTTCTCAGGTGTGTGTCTGTGTGTGTGTGTGTGTGTGTGTGTGTGTGTGTGTGTGTGTGTGTGTGTGTGTGTGTGTGTGTGTGTGTGAAGAATCAGATCTCACAGAGTGTGTGTGTCAGCTACTTGGAGCAGGGACACAAGGCACTGGGTTCACAGAGATGGTGCTGGAGGCCTTGGCTTGAACAACCCAGCCGAGGACCTTATCTTACAGCTGTACCAGTGGGGAGTTTTATTGGAGACCTGGAGGGAGACAGATAGAGAGATAAAGAGATGAAGATGCGGACTGAGTGTGCTCCCTGTGTGTTCTTAAAGGAAATTGTACTTGATGCAGAGACATCTGCATCTGGAAATACTGAGTGTATACATTTGTATTCCAAGTGAATGTCCCTCTCCAGTGTCAGTGGCAAGGGTTCAGGATCCTTGATTACTGGCCCATATAGGGCTTATCACATATTGGTGGCAGTGGTGGGATTGTCACATATTGATGAGCAGTGGTGTGGGTACTGAATTTCTGTAGCCTGTATGCAGTGGTCACTAAAGAAGGCATTTGTACTCTCAAGCAGCCACAAAGTAGACATTCAGATTTTCATATCATAATAGTTTTATTTATTTACTTTTTGTTAGCTTAGTCAGGGAGAGCAGGCAAGGGTTTCAAAAGAGGATTATGGTAAGCTGACATGGAACCATGTGGCTGAGGTGTGCCAAGCCAAAGGACTGGTGCATGCCAACCTGACTAAATGGGAAATTATTGCAGCCTTAATCACAGCTGCAGCACAGACCAGCAACCAGGAGGACAACCAGTCTGGCACTGGGGATGTGCAGCTCTCAGAAACAGGACAGTTCACCTTTTACTCACAGGACTTAAAAAAAACATCTGGAGTTAAAGAGATGTGAACTGGAGTCCAAATGTTTAGAATTAGAATCAGCAGAGAGAATGAGGCTTTTGGAGACTGAAGAAAATGAGAGACTGTGGCAGGCAAAACAGATGGACTGAGAATCAGCAGAAAGAATACGATGTTTGGAGACTGAACAAAATGAGAAACAGAGGCAACATGAAAAGGAAATACTGGCCCAGTGAGGAGTCGTCACACCTGGAATAAAGCAAAAAATGGGTAATGATGCAAATGAATGGCATAGCCTTGACTACTGTTATTTGTTAATGTAAGGACGTAAAACATGGTTGATATTTACAGCAATGACTTCAACATGTGATAGCAGTGACTTACGTGAATACCTGTGTCGTCTATCAAGTAATAGGTCTCAGGCATCCAAGATTCACACATTCATACCTATCAAAAGAAGAGATGGTCACTGAATGTCCTCAGTTTGGCCTCATATTTTTGTAGTGGCAAATTATTAAAGATAGAAATTAGAAACCAATGACACACATTTCAGTTTCAGACTTCATATCCCTCAGAAAAAAAATTAAAAATACTGATGCAAAAATTCTTTGATTCTATCAACTGTCTCTACATTTGTAAGACCAAAATATTTAAAAAGTCTCTCTATTGTTCAGCTTTTGTCCCACTTTTTTATACCTTGGTCCACCTTTTTTGCTGTAAGAGTGTGGGAGGCATGTACACATTATAAAACCTGTAAGAAAGCAGTACAATTAGCAAAACAGCATCACAACACATATTCTAAGCACTGTCAACTATGCACCCTGAGCATCAGACACAAAGCTCATGTGTCACTGAATCTATAAGATAGAAAACAAGGCTATGGCACAGTTATCATCACTTGCGCAGGGTATTGGGGGGGCTGACACAAAAGGTAAGTGAGTGTGTGTGAATAAGAAAGAGAAACAGGCAGAAATTTGTATAAAGTATCAAATGGCCACTAAGACAGAATGAATTTTAAGCCTCATGACTGAACATTGTAACTGCTGTGTGTCTGTCTGTATGGGCACTCTAGGTGAAATTGGTGTGTGAGTGTCTGCAAGAACACAACCAAGCTTTGTGCTACCTCTGCATCTTGGTATGTTGGACAAGTGTGAGCTGTGCATGGTACAGGTGGCATTTATCACTGTCGTACCCAACCATGCCCAAGGTCAGATCCACTGCTGCTACCTGAATGTGACTGATGTCTACTAGATGAGCTCTCCTCACTAGTAAGCCCTGGAACATGACCTGCCTTATCAGGGTGTGGACACCTCAACCACTGATAGAGCAGTGGAAATAGTGCCACTATGGGAGCATGATCAGTAATGGCCACATTAGCTAACATTAAATTAAGTGGCTGATCTACACCCACATGGATGCCTTTCCCCTCCATAACAGACACCAACCATTCCAATGTGCCATCCATCCAATCCATTGAATCAGCAACACAGTAGAGGCAGTCATGCATGTCAGCCTGTGCCACATCCACAAGCATAAGCATTTCTTCAGAGGCCCTGTTAGAACATGCCTGCACTTTTATGATGGCCCTAAACATATTTTGAGTGGCAAGGAAAGACACACCTAGATCATTGGAGGATGGACAGCAGGCCACCTCGAGCACTCCTAACAACCCTCCTGTGTGGCACCTTATCCACACTTTGGCTATGGCCAGAGTCAAGAGGCACTGAAGCCGCAGTAACCACACTACCCTGATTGAGTGTCTCACCCTCCACATGTCCAATATCTGAAGGCTCAGTGGAATGGGTTGGTATAGACCTGCTGGCTGTGTCCTTTGGAATTACAGGGGATAGCTGAATGTCAGCCTCAGTGTCAGATTCAACCTCTTCACTCTCATCCTACTATGTTTTTATTTTGCCACCACCATCATTTGAGTTTGCCGATAATCTGACATCAGGTGGTAAGAGTCCTACACTACCACTGTCAGGATCACCTGTGATAATAAGCAACAAACACAGGAAAGAAATTAATAACTACACTACTAAAATTTAATATAATAAAACAAACTAACAGTGGTGTTGCTATTATAGACAGTACAGCAATACACTGACACCCACATTACACATACGGCAAAAATAAATATTTCTGTGAACTGCTCATCAGTACTGAAATAAAAATGTTTGGCTTGCCATGTGCAGATGACTCCACAGTTCCTAGGGAGGATTGTCTTCGAAGAAGTTAAGTAAAAGGTAAGGACACCATCATCACAATTAACATTAACACTGGGGTGAAAAAGTGTTGGCCCTGTATATGTCCATTAACAATACATTTAACAGAAACTTGCATGACATATCCATCCTAAGCCCATGTGTAATGAAACAGAATGAGTTGTTAACTGTATCAATCTTTATAACTACTCCCCCCTCCAAAAATATTTGGTAAACAAACTTATGTATCATTGTCAATCTTCCACTATGCAAAAATATTTCACAATTGACATAGTTAAGCTTACCTGGAAGCTCCTCCTGGGAGATACTTGTTCTCCCTGAAACAGAAGCACCAACATCAATCACATGCTGTTGTGAACTTTCCACTGAGCTCTCTGGATCCCTGACAGTGGACAGGAACTCTTCATTTGGTGTCAGTGGTGGCTCTATACCTCTTAACCTCTTAGTAAGAAATCTAGACAAAGACATGAATAAAAGTGGGACAAAATCCCAAAAATAGGGACAATTTTTAAATTGCTCTTACAAAGTTAGGAAGTTGGTAGAATAACAGGTTTTGAATTAGCATGGATTTTTCTGAAGGGTATGAAAACTGAAATTCAAATGTCTGTCATTATTTTCTAGCTTCAGTCTTTAATGATTTACCACCAGTTTGTCAGGAAAAACACAATTTTATGAAAAATGGACCAAAAATATGAGGTCAAAATCTGGGCATTCTGTGAAAACCTGTACAGTTGAGAGGTATAGAAAGCTATGTTGCAGTCCCCCCCCCCCCGGTAGCCATTTGTCTACTAGCCACTGCAGCTGCTGTCCTCCAGGCTGATGAAATCATGTCATCGGCCCTGTGACTCATCTAATCATATGTCCTGCTGTGGCCCCCAACAGCATTGATATTGTCCACTATCTGCTACCAATTTTACATTCTTCCAGACATATCCTCATGGTGTCTCTCAAGCAGAAAGCCACCATGTCACCTAAAGCCTTGAACAATGACATTCTCAGGGTCATTGAAGGGAAGCTTGCAGGAATTGGGAAGTTTGGGTGCCATAATCCTAGTTGACATAAAACAAAACAGGATAATACACATAAATATCACATAAATAAAAGTTATGCTTAGATATGGGGGTTGGGAGGGTGGCCTAACGGTTAAGGTGTTTGCCTTACAAACACAAGGTTTGAGTCTCACAAGGGATAATTGGCTAGGCTTAAAATGTCTCACAAGGGCAGTTAGCCTAGTACTAATCTATGAACCTATATAACACATAAGGAAGTAGTTTTTTGATATTACCCACTGGAGAAAAAATCAAATATATCCAAATATGAAAAAGGATTTATGTGGTTTTAACATATCATAGTCACACATAAAGCAAGGTTGGAGCCAAAACAAGGGGAGTAACAATAGCAAAGCAAACCTCTGTACAAACATTTTTCTATGTTCCAACACAGGCATGGAGCTTGGCTCTCCCACACCAAAACAACAAGCAAATGACATTTTGCTACCAAACAAAGGAATTAGAACTTTTATTGAATTGTTATAAGTGCTATCAAAGAAACTGTCCCAAAAACATGTGTACACATTTACCACAGAATATTCATTTTGATGCAATTGACATTCACCTGTACCTGTGGCCAACACTCCCCTAGAGGTGTCTATGGGTCATCCTGGAAGGCTAACATCCCTGTGCCATTGAAAATATAGGACATTTGCATGTCACTGAAATAACAATAGAAGAGTGTAAAGAGAAACAGTTGTAACATTAACAATTGTACTAACATCCCTGTGCCATTGAAAATATAGGACATTTGCATGTCACTGAAATAACAATAGAAGAGTGTAAAGAGAAACAGTTGTAACATTAACAATTGTGATGAAAGTTAATAAGGATGTGCATCTGTGAAAGTAACATGCTCTGACCAAAATGCCTATAGCAGCAGTAAACTTCTAATAAGTGCATACGGATAAAAGTAGCATTTGCTAATGCATATATAAAAATACTTTTCTAACTGACATCAGAGTGTATCCAGTATATAACTGAAAAATGCAATCATACCTTATCAAGATCAGACATTTTTTTATGCAGATAAATCCAGAGTAATAGCAATCTTCTTTGTTATCCACATAAACAAGTCTCCTCACCTTCAGGTTCCCTAGCTACATCATTACCTTTTTATACTGTAGATTCAGGGCTGTGAGGACAGTGAAGATGCAAATATATTTATTTATTTATTTATTTATTTATTTGTTTATTTATTTGGCATTTGTTTACCAGGAAAGTCTGACTTGGTCATGAGGTACCCATTTTCAGTGGAAGCCCAAGGAGAAAAGCTCCAGATACATATGGTTAATAAAATGAAAAACTAGACACAAATATGAAAACAACACATTAGTTTGTCAGAATGAGAACTTAACAGACATAATAAAGTCATAACATTCAAGTACAGAATTTGAAAAACTACACATTACTTTGTCAGAATAAAAATTCAACAGACATAACAAAGTCATAGTGTTCAAGCATAAATGATATGGAAATTCTGATAATAGGAAGGTGCATCCTACATCCTAGATGATTATCATAACGATTATTAATATTCCAGAGGTCATAAAATATGGTAACGGATTATACTGGTGAAGGTGTAGGATAGTACGAGTAGAGAAAGGGACAGTGTGATAGAGAGGATAGTAGAAATAGATGTGGAAAAGGTAGGAGTGTAAGCTCAGGAGAGTATGTGTAGAGGAAGGGAGGGTAGGGTAAGTTAGCAGTGGGGATAGAGAGAGTAGATGTAGAAAAAGGTATAAGAGTATCTCAGCCTGGGCTCATACATGGGGCAACTCCAAGATTTGTTGTATTATTCTTTTATACAGGTTTTGAAGGAGTGCAGGTTAGTAGCAGTTTTGATAACTAAAGGAAGAGAGTTCCATAGTTTTGCCACAGAGCAGGGGTAAAGGCTTAGGTCTGGGGTTTTGTTAGGTTTATAAGTTGTGAGGAGATGTTCGTCTTCAGATCTAATATGTTTATTTGGGATATAAAAGTTAGTTAATGGGCTAAGAGCAGCACAAGCTAGTGGGTTGTGGATGATTTTATATACTGTAGTAAGTCATACATATTGGAGGTGGAGGGGGAGTTTAAGCCATATTAGGGAATAAAGGGCTTTACAGTGATTAGTTATAGGGGTTGCGTTTATGACAAATTTGGCAATTTTGTTATAGCAGATTTCATTTTTTTCCCCTTCAGGAGGTCTGTAAGTTAGTTAGAATTGGGGCCCCATATAACAGTGAGGGCAACAGGTAGGTTTTGGCCAGGGTAATTTTGGTAGCTGCTGTGAGGACGTTTTTATTCCTGTATAGCAAGCCTAGATTTTGGTGCTTTGTTTTAATACTGTTTTGCATATGGAGGTCAAACTTGAGATTATCATCAATTGTGACACCTGTTACTTTGGTATACTGAACCAATTCAATTTCAGTACTGTTGGCTGAAAAGATCTTGAAGATTGTTTTGTTGGAGCTATAGGGTTTGTGGGTAAAGAGAAGGAGATTTTTTTTTGGAAGTGGGGTTCAGTAGGAGTTTAGCGTTGGAGAGCCATGTTTCTATGGAAGAGAACACTTGTTGTGTTATGCATTGTAGGTGAGTTAATGTGTCTGATACACAGATGATAGTGGAGTCATCTGCATATTGGATTAGAGTGCCTTTATAGGAGGATGTATGTAAGTTATTGATGAAGATGTTAAAATAGCAATGGGCCAAGGATAGATCCTTGAGGTACACCTGTGGGGGTGATGTGATATGGGGAGATAGAGCTCTGCCATTTTACTGCTTGCTGCCTGTCAGATAGGTAGCTAGAAAACCACAGAAGTGAGGAGGAGGAGGATATACTAATGCTGGAAAGTTCTTTAAGGAGTTTGGGGTGAGATACCATGTCAAATGCTTTTGACAAAATTAGAAATACTACAGATACTAGTTTGTCAGTGTCACGGGGTTTGTTAAGAGAGTCCATGAAAGATAATAAGGCTGTTGAACTGTTTAAAGGTCTAAAGCCATGTTGAGTGTGGGAAAGTAGGTTGTTGTGTGTAAGATGGTGGAGAAGTTGCAGGTGCACACTTTTTTTAGAATCTTAGACAGGAGGGACAAGATTACAGTAGGATGAAAGTTTGTGATGTCAGTGGAGTTGTCTCCCTTTTGAAAAGGGATAATGTGTGATCTTTTCCATAGGTTAGGGACATGTGATTCAGCTATGGATCTATTAATTAAGATGCTAACAGGGAATGCTATTGCCTCTGTGGCAAGCTTTATTTATGCTGGTGGGAGGTTGTCTGCTGATGTTGAGCAAGATTTTAGATTTTGTAGTAGTTTTTTTATTTGATATACAGTGATGGGCTGAAAAGTAAGCTGGGGATTGTTTGGTTTTTGGTTATTAGTGAGGGAGTGGTTGTGTGTGTATAATGTCTGGGGTGTGTAGAGGTTAGTACTGGAGGTATTAGTAGAAGTAGTGAGTTGAGGAGGATGAGTTGGGTTTGCTTTTAAATTGGATACGGACTCTATAACGTTTATGTTGAATTTAGTGGCTGTTTGAAGAGGTGGCATCTTGGGGTATGGATTGGGATTATTTTTATTTCCTGGGTTGAGTAGATACATTACAGAGGACCACAATATCTTAGGATTGTTTTGTGGTCATCTTGAACGTAGGAACAATATGAATTTTTGTCATGTAATATTTGCCTCTGTTTGATTGCAAAGTTTGTTTGTTTTTTATAACTGAAGATTTATGTTATTTTTATTCTTTAGCCAGGCAGTCCATGCTTTGTGCCTGTCTTTCATTAGAATTTTACATGATTTGGTGAGCCATGGGGCATGGTTATTTTTTATTCTTTTTATTCACTGAGGGGCTAGGAAGTTACCCTGAGGTCAATTTATAGGGCAATTTATAACTGAGAGCAATCACTTTATAGCCAGAACAAAGCAATTAACAATTATATGCAAGTAAAACAGGTTTTCTGTCATTTCCTAAGACTAAATACCTGGCATATAAAGTGTAGTCTACTTGCCAAGCAAAAGGAGGCAGTGGCCAAACTTAGTAAGGGGTCCTACTATTTCAGAGAGCAGGCATGTATTTAACTGATTAAAGGTAATACACAGCAAGGTTTTCCATGATAAATATGCTTACATGAAACAATGACAAAAGTCTCAGTAAACTTGTAGGTGCAGGCCTTTGTGACAGAGCTCCTCCAACACTGGGGTCAGATGTAGTAACCACAGGCTCTGAAATGAAAGAAAGAAAAAATAATTGGTACTAAGCTGAAAAATTATATTGAGGCAATAAACTTAGTACTTATTATACAAAAAAAAGAGATGGAAGAACGATTACAGTAAGTCATTGGAAGACAGAGTTCCTGCAATATTGGGGCAGATATAGTTACCGCAGGCTATGAAACAATGACAAAAGTATCAGTAAACGTATAGGTGTAGGGCTTTGTGACAAAGCTCCTGCAATATCGGGGTTAGTAGGCTATGAAACAATGCCAAAAGTCTCAGTAAACTTGTAGGTGTAGGGCTTTTTTGACACAGCTTCTGCATAGGGCTTTTTTGACACAGCTCCTGCAATACCAAAAATTTCAGGCCTCAAGATTTCATAACATCCCTTAAGCTCTGCAACTGGAAACCCCTCAAAACTTTATCCCTGGACAGTGCAGTTGACTACTTTAACACCACATTTTTAAATATCTTAAATAACATGGCCCCTATTAGGACAATATGAGCAAAATCTAATTACACTCCTTGGCTCACTAAATAGACAAAATCACATCTAAAAGAAAGGGATAAAGCATGGCACAAATGGACCCGCAAAAAATCAATAGTTACTCACCAGAAGTATCTCCAGCTAAGAAACAAAGCCAAAACCCAAATAAGACTTGATAAGAAGAATTACTGTACTAGCTTGCAAGCTAAATACCAAAATAATCCTCAAAAATTCTGAACCACTTTAAATAAAATACTATGACCAGGTCAAACTAAGACCCCTCAACCAACAGCAAGTAATCCCCTAAAATGCATTGCTACCCAGTTTAATAAATATTTCATTGACTCCATCAAAATCCTTACTAACCAAAACGTCCCATCACTGCCCATCAACTTAACCTCTCTACTAGATAATAACAACACATTCTCCTTAAAACCAGTCCCAACCCACAGCATACACAAATACTTGCTCAGGCTAAAACCCACAAACCTGGCAGCTGGCAACCTACCCTCAACATACTTAAAAATAGCAGCTGAAGCCATCTCCTATCCAGTTTCCCTACTAATTAACCATTCCATCCGAGCAATGCATCCCCACTCTCTGGAAAATTTCTCACATCATACCCTTACACAAAGGAGGTCCCTCCACCAACTTCTCTAACAAACTATCGGCCCATAGCAAGTCTATCCCATCTATCAAAAATCCTTGAAAGGTGTGTTCACAACCAAATACTTAACCATCTTCTTGACAATAAATTACTTACAAATATTCAGCATGGCTTTTGGTCCTACCATAGTACTACCACAGCCCTTATTAACTTCACTAACACCATCAGTCAACTTAGAAATAAAGGTGAGCTAGTATCAGCAATCTTTTTAGACTTATCAAAAGCCTTCGATACAGTGACTCATAACAAACTGCTGGCTGCCTTGTCCAAATTGAACCTAAGCTACTCCACTCTAGCCTGGTTTCAGAACTACTTCATAGATCGGCAACAAGCAGTATGGTGGAACAAAGCTCTTTCTCCCTTACAACCAGTGACTATGGGTGTGTCTCAAGGGTCTATTCTCAGCCCCCTCCTTTTTAACCTGTTTACATATAATCTCCATAATGCTACAACTCTAGCCACCCCTATACTGTATGTAGATGACTTCACTATGATATGTTCTGCCCCAACTCTACCTGAACTACAGAACTTAACCCAAACATCCTTCAATGCTATTGAATCCTGGTTGGCAGATGCCCAATTCATCTTGAACCCAAATAAAATAAACTCATGCTCTTCCACTCCTCTAAATTCAAAACTCAATCCACTAACTTCAACATCACATCCAGCAATAAGACTTTGATTGAACCAGTACCATACACCCAACTTCTTTGTGCTGTTATTGATCAAAATCTGAAGTTCGACTTATGCATTGCCCAGACTGTAAAAAAGTACACAAGAAAATAGGTAACTTATACAGATGCAAAAACTACCTAACCACAAGAATAACCACAGCCAGAACTCATCTTCTGTCAACTTTACTATATGCCTCACACATCCTTACCAACCTCTCCAAATCAGACCTAAGCAAGCTAGTTGCCTGCTATAATAAGATAGCTAAATTTGCCACTAGCTGTCCTCCAAGAACCTAGCATTGTAAGGCCCTAAGACAACTATCTTGGTTAGAACTACCCCACCAGCTCATTTTCATGCAACTCACTACCACCCACCAAATGTACTATAAACCTAATAAAACACCAGCTCTACAAGGTGTCCTCAATCCCTATATAAGTACCCATCCACTAAGATCCACTAATAAAGCTCTAATTGAAGTAAACAGGAGTTAAAAATAGCTCAGGTGACTATCTATACTCCTACCACATTGCTAAACTGTGGAATGCCTTACCAATTGAAATGAATACTATAACTTCCTTAAAAATTCAAGCATCACATTAAACCCACCTCACCAATTCCTGGACTTGTACATGTATTGGGCATGGGTAGCCCAAACCATGGAACTAGCTGATTTTAAAATTTATTTTATCATTTTTATTTTTTATTTTACATTTGTTGACCGGACTGGTCTAACTGGATATATTTCCATTTTCAGTAGAGGCCCAGGGAGAAAAGCTCCAACATTGCACAAACTGTAATATGCAATTGTATAACAAAAAAAGTAACAAAAAAGTAAAAGGTATATACAATCAAAAGAAGGCATACTCAAAATAAAAATACTAAGTAGGTGAATAATATAACAGTCATGTGATTGTTTGATAAGAGAGATACACTAAAGTTCATTGTTAGTTAACATAAACACATGTGGTTATAAGTTTTCAGAGACCAGATTTTAGCATACAGAGGGGTATATAGAGTAAGATGTAGAACCATAGGCAGTATGAAGAAAAAAGGAAAGGTGGTTAATTAATCAGGGTTAGTGCAGGGACATAACCAGTGTGATTTTAGGTGAATTTTGAGTTTTTGCTTAAAGAGTGACAGTGACGGAAGTAGAGTTAGATTAGTAGGTAGAAGGTTCCAGTGTTTCCCAGCAGTATTGGAGAAAAGGCTGTCGCCTGACAAGTTATTGGACTTACTTATGCTAGCAAGTAGTTTGCCTGAAGAGCATAGAGAAATCAGATTGTTATAAGGGGTAATGAGGTTAGCGAGAATTGGAGTATTATTTGGTTGGTAAAAGATTTTATGAGCAATGGTGAGTTGGGAAAAAGTTAGCATGTTAGGGAGTTCAAGCCAGTCAAGCTGCTTTAGATTCAGACAATGGTGTGTTTGAAATGCATTGCCAGTGGCAAATCTGGCAATATTGTTATAGGAGTTCGATAGTTTGAGAAGATTATTTTTTTTTAGATTAGTATAAATAGGAGAAGCATAGAGAAGAGTTGAGATTAAGTGAGAGTGGGCAATGGTGGTTCTAGTTAAAGGAATTAGGAAGGGTTTGATTCTGTATAAGGAGCCAATATTTCTGTTCACTGCTTGAATGGTGTTATTTATATGCATATCAAAGTTAAGGTTGTTATCAATTGTGACTCCTAATAGTTTGGTAGTGTGGTCAGGAGAGATGAGGGTACCGTTGTTAGATATAATAGAGAAATCAATAGGAGAGGACCTACTGGTAGGTGTGAAGAGTAGAAGCTTGTTTTTTTGGCGTTCAAAAGAAGGCAGCATTTTAGGAACCAGTCTTCTACTAAGTTGAATACTTTTTGAGTTAGATAGAGTAGTTCAGATGTGGAATTAGGAGAACATATAAGTGTGGAATCATCAGCATATTGAATGCAGGTAGCTTCAGGGACTGCTATGTGAAGGTTGTTGATGAATAAAGAAAAGAGAAGAGGTCCTAAAATGGAGCCCTGGGGGACTCCAAGGGTAACTGGTAGGAGGGATGATAGTTTATTTTCCCAGAGGACTGCCTGTTGCCTATTGCTAAGGTAAGACTTGAACCATTGTATAACTGGGGGATCTAGAGCAAGAAGTTCAAGAGTATTTATAAGTAGGGGATGATTAACCATATCAAAAGCCTTTGAAAGTTCGATGAAGAGAGCAGAAGAGAGGATGTTGTTATTACGGTTCTTATTAATGGAGTCAGTTAAAGATAGTAGAGCAGTGGTAGTGCTATGAAATGGCCTAAAGCCATGCTGGCATGTAGCTAGAATATTGTGTTTAGTTAGGTGGTTGAGTAACTGATGGTGAATGCATTTTTCCATGACTTTAGCTGAGGGTGATAGGAGAGCTATTGGTCTGTAATTAGAATAGTCGTTGGATTTACCACCTTTATGTAGGGGGATGATGTGGGAGATTTTCCAGATGTCTGGAATGATTCCTTCATTAATGGTTCTATTAAGTAGGATGGATATGGGAAAGGCAATAACTTTAGCTGCTATTTGCAAATACTCAGAAGGTAACTGGTCAGCTGAAGGAGTACAAGGCTTAAGCTTTAGTAAGATTTTGTAGATGAAAGTGGTTGAGATAGGATGAAATCTAAAAGTTGGTAGAGATCCAGCTGTAGAAGAAGGGAGCCTCATGTTATCAGTGGAAAGCTGGCTAGCTAAGGATTGTATGGTCTCTGTGAAGTAGGTGTTGAAGTTGTTGGCTATTTGAAGTGGAGTGTTATGATCAGCATCATGAGGGGATGGTGTGCTAGACTGACCAGGTTTGAGGAGCCTATTGATGTTAGTCCAAAATTTCTGAGGATTCTTATTTTTTGTATAGCTTACTATAGTAGTTCTTTTTGTCAGAGAGTATAGCCTTTTTAGTTATGTTTCTCAGCTGTCTAAAGGTTTGTCATTCAGGGGAGGTTCTGTTAGTTCTCCAATTGTCCCAAGCTTTATTTCTAAGTAGTATTTTTGTCTAGTCTCTTTTGTTAGCCAGGGGGCTGGTTTGGATTTTATTCTAATAGATCGTTTAGGTGCATCCTCATCTAGGATTGCAAGAAATTTAGAGTTAAAATATTTAACAGCCTCATCTAGTGGGAGTATTTTTAGAGGTTTCCAGTCACAAGCTTTAAGTTCATTTTGGAAAAGTACAGGGTTAAAGTGTTTCTTTGTTCGTGATATCCTATAGGCTGGAGTGTTAGAGATGTCATTCTTTTGTCTTATTATATAAGTTAGTATATGATCACTTAGATCATCTGGTAAGGTTCCTACATTATAAGTATGTGGGTCTTTATTTATAAGTATCCAGTCTAAGGTGCTCTCTTTTTTGGTTGGTTTGTTGATTCTGGTTGTTAAGTTGATAGTTTGAATAAAACCATGGAGATTAATATGTGTGGAAGGGTTAATGGTAAATTTTAATTGCATATATAATGATCATTGAATTTAAGCCATATGACTACCTTATGTTGTTTTGTTTTTGTTTCTCACTGTTAATATCTATCAGATTTTAAGTCTTCAGTTTGCTATGCTACCTGTATATAAGACTAAGTATCATAATTGCACTCTTATTGTATACAATGTCACTACCTGCTACTACTGTAAGAACTGTCTTCTAGAAGCATTATTATACAAGATTATTGGTCTTGTCTCCCACTTGACCAATTTATTCTGTTCTAGTCTTTTTACCGTTATGAATGTCTGTTACTATTTTTTTCTTTATTGTATTATACAATTTTCTTTCTACTATCAAAATAGTTTGCTAACAATGGAGCTTTTCTCCACGGGCCTCCACTGAAAAAGGGGTTTTATGCCCATTCGGAGTCTCCGGGTAAACAAATGTAAAATAAATAAAAATGCAGAGACCACAGGCTCTGCTTTATGAAGGAAGATAGTAAATGAGTGTAAGAAGAAACAACACTCAAACATAAATGAGGTGCAAACTCATTAGAAATGCTGAATCACAAATTCTTGGCAGAAGAAAACATAGTGTAGGCACTCCCTCAGTGTTTGATCCTAATGGATTGCAACTGTGAATGATTACTGGTAGGAAGAAGGAAAACACAACAGTAATTCAGACTCCCTTACCTCCAGTGGGTGTGTTAGCCAGATTAGACTTACAAAGTGTAGAAATAATTGTATCACTGTTTTAAATGTAAGCAAGCAGCACACATTTCACAGTTTTTGTTCAGTAACACCTAACCTACCCTGCATTTGTGGATAACTGTATATTATTGCCATTCAATGATACAAAATGCATTACAGACTGCATGTCTCAGATTACTGCTTAGATAAGAGAAAAATGTACACCATACAGAGATAAGACAGAGCTGCACTTCTCCAATCAATAGTCAGAATGGTTGTTTGATCACTCATTGCACTACATCTGAAATGAATACATGTACAAGCAAATCAGAAGTGTAGAAGTGCCATATGTCTTGTTGATATTGTGCATGATTTTGAACTTACTTGTATGGACAATGATTTTCATTCTCTGCTGCAAAGCTTCTTCTGTGGCAAAGAGTAATAAGACACCCTTACACTGTGTTTTGAAGGGAAGGGTCATTGGTGTGAGAGTTCAAATCCAGACTGGTGTAAAAATTTTTCATGTGAACTAACATATATTTCATAGTGTTGTTTATTTTATAGATTTCCTTTCTTTTTCTATGCCAGTATTTGTGCAGTACAAGGCTTAGCTCAAACATGGAAAATGGATAAATACAGTAAATGTGATGTAATGTACTTCTCTGATAAATGCATCCACTACACCTGTGAATCACCTGTGTGTGTGTGTGTAGCACATCTACTAAACATGTTGATCCACACAGCATATACTATTTGTACATCAGGGTTCAAGTCCTACCTTTGCCTTTTAAGGATGATACAGTGATGGGTGACACAGTGGTGCAGTGGTTAGCATTGTCACCTCACAGCAAGACATTCTCTGGTTTGATTATCAGCTGGAGTGCCTTCTGTGCAAAGTCTGCATGTCCTCTTTGTGGTTGCTTGGGTTTCCTCTGAGCGCTTGCACATTCCAAAGGCAGTCATCTGGAGCATTTCTCCCCAGGTCTCTGCTGAAAATGGGCTCTGTCCTAGTCAGACATTCCCAGTAAACAAATGTTAAATAAAGAAAATAAAAATGACACCTAATAAACACTGCTCACAAGGCTAAAACAAGTTTAGCGTTACTTACCTCATTTGTAATATGCTTACTGTGATGATATGATGTATTGCCAACTATGCCATGAGAAGTAGGGCAGTGGAAGTGTAAAATATGACAGCATAGCTAGCTGGAGTTTTGTAAATGATTATATGACATTTGTATATCAAACGGATTTGTACAGGTCCTTGTGTTGAAAATGTATTTGCAAAGCTGCTGGTGTTAAAAATGCACCAACAGTGGGTCCTGCGCGACAGAAAGAAAATGCATCTGTCTGTCAGTCTGTATTGTAACTGTTGAAATTAATATTGTAACAGAGGATACTGGAAGGGAAGAGGTTAAGCTCAGCCACAGTTAACTTTTAGAAAAATATCCTGAAATTAAATTACCAGGTAGGCCACAAAGATTGTATCTTACAGTTCTAATTGCAGTCAGAGATGAAATGTCTGTGAAAACAAAGACTAGGAAGCCTTCTGTATTGTCCTTACCAGTGAATTAATTGCTCGCCTGGAAGGGTGGAAGTGTTGAAATTGTTTTATGACTTCCAACAGTTGCAATAGATCTTAACAAAGCTCTATGCATGTGTATTATGGCACATATATGTGAGGTTCTGGTTCAGTTTCTAGTAAAAGGGGGTAGTATGGGAACCAAAGTCATATGACCAGATGTATGTGATGTCATTCTGTAATCCAACACAAAAATGATGTTTTAATACTAGATGAGACAGAAGTCTCAGTCTCAGAGCTATCTGTTTTTGTAACCTGACATAGAAGGATCACTCACCTACTTCATCTTACCCTGCTTAAGTAAACAAGCAGGGAATAGTAATTCTTTATATCAGCCTGGAAAATATAGTGAAATTAGTTAAGTACTGTTTTTCTGTATCTGTGTGAATTTATTCATCTGTGTTATTTTAATATTTCCTGTGTTTGAAACTCTGATGTTTATTGTAAATAGATATTTAATATTTTCATGTTCGTTTTTATTTATTATTAAATATATTTAAACTTCTCATTGTGGCAGATATTTTAACCTTTGAGAGTATTTACATTTATTTGGTGCCACTGTGGCCACTCCTGAGAGCCTTGCCACATTGGTCAAACACTACCATTTGTATTAACATTAATTTCACTCAGTATAATTGGGTACTCTTGTAAGAGCCTTAGAGTAGTTGGCTTTGAAGTGTCTGGTGGCAGTAACTATCTTATAGTCTGGGCAAAGAGTGGCAGAGCAAATCTGTGCCAGCCTTTCACAGATCTGTGATTGTGTGTGTGTGTGTGTGTGTGTGTGTGTGTGTGTGTGTGTGTGTGTGTGTGTGTGTGTGTGTGTGTGTGTGTGTGTGTGTGTGTACAAATCAAATCTCAAAGACTGTGTATGTCAGCTACTTGGAGCAGGGACACAGCGCACTGGTTTCACAGAGAGGGTGTTAGAAGACTTGGCTTGAACACTCAGCTGAGGACTCAACTCTACCGATGTGCCAGTGGGGAGTCTTAATGGGGACCTGGAGAGACAGAGAGAGAGAGAGACAGAGGGAAATCCAGCCCCCAGACTGAGTGTGTTCTCTGTGTGTTCTTAAGGGAAACTATGTTTGATGTAGAGAGCTGCATCTGGAAATACTGTGTGCACCTATCTTTGTTCCAAGTGAACGTCCCTCACTGGTGTCAATGGTGAGGATTTAGGCTCCTTGATTACTGGACACCTGCTGACAAAATGCAGACAGTCTTCCTTTCAAAAAAGATATATTGTTGCATTTTTTTGCTTTCCATAGTGCAAAACCTCTAAGCAACATTGCATGGTGGTTAGCAAGCTTTCCCAACACCTACAGGCCTAGAACACCTGCACAAAGTAAGCAGACAGTAGACAATTTCAAAATGGATACATTGTATCATGTATAGGGAACTGCTCAAGCACACTAAGTGGCATTGGGTAGGGGTTAACACACAGAAGTTAATAATGCATAGGGAAATGTCCAACTCTTATTTAACTATGCCACTGGTAGCAGGTTTAAGTGTAGGGCTATAATACAAATGGTCCTGGGTCCTACTACAGGAAGATCAACATATTTTTACTGTTGTTACAGTTCAGTTTATGTTAATGAACAGGAAAATATCCACCTGTTATTTCATTATTCCTGTGGCAACAGATGTACGTGTAGGGCTGCAATACAGATGACCCTGGGTTCTAATACAGGGAATTCCAAATATTTTTACTGTTGTTCCATTTCACTTTATGTTACATATCACTTATAAAAGTTTAAACATAATTATAAATAACAATAACTATGTATAGCAGTGGAGCTAATATGAATTATATGCATGACGGATAAGGCAACCTTACTCTGTTTTGAAGGTTCATGTGTATAATTGAGGGTATACTGTTTACTATGTTTCTGTAAGTATAATTGTGTTATCTGGACTTGGATGGCCTTTACACTTCAATAAGATTGATACACACATGAATGCATAAACAAGGAACTTGTCAGGTCACACACATATATGGTTAACACCTCAACCTGTCATGTGTATTTATAAATAATTCATGACTATATCTCATAAGAAATGCTTTGTTTCTTATGCCTAGGTTTGAATCCCACACTGTAAAAATCAGTTTTGTCAGTGTATAAAGCCAAACCAAAAATGTGTCAAGTCATGAAATTTATGCCCCCAGTGCATGTCTGTAAAGTTAAATCATATAACAGTTACAGCAGCAAACAACCCTCAAACTAATGCCAAGTGTCAGATTAACTTTATAATTTCTAAAACTGTTTTCATCTTTGTTTGGCACTGTTGCTCTCCAATTAACATCTCACAAACATGGTTGGCATCATTGCTCAGGTTTATGCACTACCAGTAAATGCAATAACATGCATTAGGGGGAAATCATTATTAGGGTTTACTATCATTTATTCGAAGTGAAGTCGGTCGACGCCACTTCGTTCGAAAATTGGAATGTCGACAGTAGGCAATGTCAGACACTGATATTGCTAAAATACACATCTACCCCTATTTCAACCCATGTTAAAACCCGTCCCTAGGTAGCAGTCAACATGTATTTTGGCAATTCTGGTGTTCAACATTGTGAATTTCGCACAATCTCGGATGACCATGTGGACAGTTGACCGAGTACATTTAGGGTATATGATAGTAAACCCATTATTAGCTATTGCTGTTCTTTCGGGTTAGACACGTCTGATGGTAGAAGCAAAGGTGCCCAATTTAGGGCACAGAGGTAGGGTGTTCAGGAGTCCAGAATCTTTACTGTACTCCTTGTAAAGCACCACAGCCAAAGGCTTTTGTGGAGGAACTATACTGGCTTCCCAGTACAAGTGTGAGGCTTGGAATAGTCTGGCCAAAGCTGTCTCTAGTGTGACTGCATTCCTCACACTGGAGAACAGTGTAGGGATCACTTTAATGACCTGAAAAGGCACAAGGAGGGATACATTCAACCAGTGCCTGGATAAGTTCAGAACTAATAACATCCCAGAGTTGTGTAAGCATACTAATAAAGAGAATTTATAATAGATAGAAAGCTACATATAGGCAAGACTGGTATGCATAATGCTCTTCTGTTCTCTTCTTTTCATTTAATAGCTAATGTAGAAACAACTGTGAATAGGGAAGTCCATGCTCAGCATCTAGAGAGACTGAGGGAAGCAATTGGTATGTATGCAGCACAACAGAACTATTATTCTAGCTTTTAAATTAAACATTTTCTTTTCTATACAGTTGTAGCAAAGTAAGCATGCATATCCTAACTGCAAAAACAAGCCTGTATGCTTCAATCTGTTGCACAAACCAACTGTAGGAGTCAAGTGTAAGGCTGTAGTCAGACGTTGTAGTTTCAAATACAAGTTCATAGGTTCATAGGTTCATAGGTTGGTACTAGGCTATTGGCCCTAGGGCCTATATAAGCCTAGCCATAATAATTCCCTGGCTATTTCTTCCCACAGTATTTACTTCCCTTGACTCCTGTCTAACAGGGCAACTGACATGATCCCCGGGGTGAATTTCCTATATCCCATCCAATCATTAAGGTTCTTTTTGAAGAGGGCCAAAGAGGCACTCTGCTTGCCATGTAGGGACAGTCTATTCCAGAGTCTGGGGAGTCTCTGGGTCAGGAACCTATCCCTCCAGTATGTTTTGTTCATTGTGATGACAAGGTTTAGATCCCTGGAGCATTTGTCTCTGAGGGATTGGGGTTTCTTTAAGTGTAGCATGTCCAACAGCTCAGGGTTTGACATGGCCTTGTATGTTAAGCAGAGATTGCCTCTGAGTAGATGATATGCGACAGATTATAGGTGGAGTTTTTTTAGATGGTCAGCATAGTGCATCTGCTTTAGGCCTGTGATTCTTTTAGTGAGGTATTTCTGCGGCCTTTCCAGTTGTTGCAGATGTCTTGAGAGGTACATACCAAATGGGGTGTTGTATTCTATAATGGGTCTAATGAGGGATGAGTACAGTGGTACAATGACCTCCTTTTTTCTGGATGAAAAGCCCTTAGGGATGAGATGTGCCACATAGAAGGATTTCCTGACTGTTATGGCGATGTGGTTATCGAAGGTGAGACCACTGTCCACCTGTGTCCCTAAGTCTCTTATCACACTTTCGGTGTTTAGTGTACTGCCACCTATGTGGTAATTCATGGGTACAGGTTTT
Source organism: Protopterus annectens (assembly GCF_019279795.1). Taxonomy (NCBI): domain Eukaryota; kingdom Metazoa; phylum Chordata; order Ceratodontiformes; family Protopteridae; genus Protopterus; species Protopterus annectens. The sequence goes on along the minus strand of NC_056730.1, from coordinate 160,420,675 downwards.
TTCTCAAAGGAGACAACTATACATTTCTTGGCACTGAACTTGAGCCCATGGCTCTGGCACCAAGCATCTGTTTTTGTAAGGCCCTTTTGTAGAATATCCACATAATTTGGGGATTCAATAATGGCTCCCAGTTTGCAGTCATCTGCGAACTTTGTTAGCCAGAGTCCCTTATTGTTGGCCTGTACTTCAGAGAAGTAGATGCCAAACAAGAACAGTTCCAGGACTGAATCCTGATGTACTCCACTTGTCACTTGTCTGGAGCTGGATTTGAAGTCGACTACTTTTACAGTGTGGGTTCTGTCAGTAAGCCAGTTGGCAACCCATCAAGTGATGTAGGGATTAATGCCCAGCTTAGTAAGTTTATCTATGATTCCAGAGTGGAGGATGGTGTCGAAGGCCTTGGCGAGGTCCAGATAGGCTGCGTGGACCACCATACCCTTGTGCACGGCTCTGTAGACTGATTCAAAGAAGTCAATCAGGTTCAGGAGACAAGATCAGCCCTTCACGAACCCAAAGTGCATGGGGTCCAGTGTTTGAAGGTTGCCAGTGTCTTTGTTTATAAGTTCCATGATAATACATTCCATGGCCTTGCAGATCAGGCTCATCAGACTGATGGAGCGATAGTTCCTGGGATCCAAGGTGGATCCCCCCTTGTGGAGTGGGATAACTGTAGTTGTGTGCCACTCAGTGGGCATGAAGCCTGAGGTGAGGCTATGATTAAACATGACATTTAGGTGAGGTGCCATTTCATTTTGTAGTTCATGTAATACACAGCCTGGGATGTCACCTGGTCCCATGGATGCTGTATTCTTAGCTTTGGAGAGTGCATTTTTTACCTGTGTGGCCATTGTTACCGGAATTTGGCAATCTTTCGGTATTGAGATGGACCCTTTAGGGGTGAGGGGGGGTGAGGTTTGCACTGAATCGATCTGCCAGGATATTGTCAATATCCTTGGGATCAGTATATTTAATGCCATTCTGTTGTAGTTCAGAGCAGATCTGAGCATTGCCATTTAGATTTTTGACATAGCTATAGAATGCCTTGTGGTTGTCTTTGATATTTTTGGCAATTTTATTTTCGTAACTAGCTTTGGAGGATTTTATGAGGGATCTCAGTTTCTTACTGAGACTGTTAAGGGAGTTTTTTGCATCCTGAGATTTTCCTCTTTTCTGCAACAGTTTGTTCCTTTTGTTGTAAAGTTTGTTTATGGCAAGGGTCCACCAGATTGGCTTCCTTTTTTTGGAGGATAGCATCTTGGTTCTATTGGGGATGGTACGATTCATGCACAAGTGGATGTGCTCATACAGTGCCTTAGTGTAGGATTCAGCAGTCGAACTTTCAGTTCACGTCTGCATGGGTGTCATGAAGTTTGTCACTTCTGAGTAGCATTAAGTTGGCTTTGGAGAAGTTTTTTACGGAGGTTTCCTTACTGGGGGGTGGGGGGGTGTGGATGTCAAGGGTGATTAGCTTATGGTCAGACCTGACCAACGAGGTAACGAGTAACAAGTATAAATTAGTGCAATCCTTTAAAAATATTTACCTAACTTAAAATTCTACACAAGTGGCATAAAAGCCCTGCTGTTAACTTAATCTGTATAATTGGACCAAGCATATGTATAATATCTGCACATTACCAGGATTAATTTGAGCAGTCCTTAATTATAGTTTGTACTTATTAAGAAGTATACTTAAATGTAAAATTTCAGGTAAAATAATTGTTATTATTGTGATAATCCACAGATTGTGACATATGATAATACTTATTTTCTCTTTTTTCTCTCAGCCCAACCATTATCTCTTTTTCTTTCTATGTGTTCAACATTTTTCCATGTTATCTGTCTCTAACAAATCATAAAATGCTTCACAGCACAGGAAGGTAGGCCAGCACCAGTGGTTCAACCCTCCCCCACTCCACCAGCACCGGCACTGATGCCCAGCACATCTGGTACCCAGTCTGGTAGTACTGCCTCTGTTGCCCCTGCACTACCTATGCCCTAAGGTAGCACTACTCTGGTAGCTGTTGCTGTGGTACCCTCCAGAAGTACTGGCAGAAGTGGGTATTTTATCACCCACCAGGAGATACCAGGGTTGGTGCATATGGTTCTGCACAGCACCATTGATGCAAGACTATGTCAGATGGAGAGGCTGCTCTCCCTAATGGTCCATAGGTGGAGACATCAAGCACTCCAGTAGCTAGTGGAGTAAGAAGACAGTGATAATAGTCCTGCAGATGAGGACTAGATTCTCACTGTCCCCATGTTTGATGGGCATATGGGCATGAGTTTATTTTATTCCCTCCCTAATCCCAATCATGGTGTCCCTCAACCTTTTGTGTCCCTCACCATCCCTGTGTCTTGTCTTGTTTGTCCTGTTTCCTTGCATCTTCTCCCTCACCTACCCTACTTACCTGATTACCTGACCCAGAAATAATAACATCCCTTACCCAACATACCTCTCTTACTAAAATGTGTGTGTGTGTGTGTGTGTGTGTGTGTGTGTGTGTGTGTGTGTGTGTGTGTGTGTGTCACCTGTATAAGGGGCAGTTTGTCTGTGTGTGTAAAATAGATATGGCATACATAACACTGTCAACATAGATGTGGCCACATGGTCATACAAATAGTGTATTACCATAACATTACTTCCCTTAATACTTTAAATACACTTTCCATAGTATATTTCCAGTGATAATGATGGTAAGCAAGTTGTGATGCCCTAGGACTGGCCCAGTAATCAAGGAGCCTCAATCCTCACCACTGGCAACAGTGGGGTACACAGACACTGGGAGGATGACAAGTACACACACAGTAAAGTGCAATTTCCCTTAAGAACACACAGAGACCACAGTCAGTCTGGGGCTGGTTTCTCCCTCTTTCTCCAGATCCCTAATAAGACTCCCCACTGGCACAGCTATAGGGTTGTACTCTCAGCTGAGTCACCAAGCCAAGACCTCCAGCACCCTCTCTGTCCAACCAGTGCTTCATGTCCCTGCCAAAGTAGCTGACACGCACACACTTTACAGTTTGAGTTATACACATGTACACATGGGAAAGGCTGGCACAGGTTTACTAGCTATGCCCTCTTCTTCTCAGACTATATGGTAGTTTTCACTGCCACCAGCCACTACTTATCAGCTGCTTTAATGCCCTTAGCAAAGGATGTCCAGCCTTACTGTCTAAAGTTACTATTAATCCAATTGGTAGTTTGACCAAGAGCAAGGCTATTAAGAGTGGCCTGCACAGTGTCACCAAATAGATATGCAAGTACTCTAAGAGGTTAAAATATTTCTCACAAATATCAGCCACAGTGCAAGGTTTAAATATATTTAATAATAAATAATAAAAGAACAAGAAAATGATCAGTAAATAATGACAGTCACTTCAGAGTTCAAAATCATAGGAAATATTAAAAACAACATTGCAGGACAGTCTCTAATAAATAAAGAAAGTAACTAAGCTAAACTTCACTATATTCCTAACTGTATCTAAGAGAAATTGCTGTACCCTAGACTTACTTACTCATAACAATGCAAAACAGATGTGGTGAGTGGATTTTCCAGCTGATGCTGTCAGGTCAAAGACAAAATGCAAAATGCACTGTCTCTCTCTCAGAGAGTTCTTAAATTAATATCTCAGATATTGCTGCTGGGATACTTGCAGCATGATATCACTTCTTATCATCTGATGATCTCAGGTGAAAACCATTGATGCAGTTGTAGCATTTAGCATCTGTCTGTGAAAACACATAGACCTTAGATCTTTTGGCAAATGGTGGAAGTTGTAAAACAATTTACATTCCTCAACACTTAAAGACAATACAAAAAACTTCTAGTTCTAGACATTATTTCTGCTACTGCACTGAAACTGAAAGATAACATCTCTTTAGTTTATGGTCCAGCCATAAAGTAACTCAACCTCAACAATTATTCTGAAGTTTCAGACTTCCCTGTTAAAATGCATACACCTAAACAGTTACAATAGTGTATAAAAATATCTCTTCAGCACACGTCTATACAATATGACATACAGTTCTAATACATTTGTAACACAGGCATATGAATCATGTTGCTATTCTCAAATGGCACACAACCACTTACAAAATTCTAAATAGCTGGGCTGGCAGTATTTCCTTCTGTCACACTTGTATATAAATCCTATTAATATTCACAAATGACATATAATTATTGACAAAATTCTAGATAGCTGGGCTGGCAGTTGCTCCGTTTGTTACACATGCATTTGTGACATATTACTAATAATATCAAAGGAAAGTGAGTGTGCTCCATAACACAACCGTTGTGGAGATATTGAGTAGCTGTTTTATGCAATATATGAACCCCTATAATGACTACTGATGGATGCCTGTTGCTCTAATTATACATCTGAATTAATGCAGTTAGCAACGTATTTCATCTGCTGACCACTGTCAGGGCATTTGTGAAGTGCATGTGTATAGTGTCATTTCTCATTGTTCTTTTATGATGGATAGGATAGAAAGGTGGGGATTCAAGAAGCAAGGAAGAAGATGGTTGTGGTAATGTAGAAAGAGGTATAAATGTCAGTGAGGCCTCTGTGCTACTGCCTGGCATGTCTTGAGGACATAGTGGCAGTAAATACAGCTACATTCAAACATATGAGAGTGTCTACGATGGGGGTGGAAGGGGAGGTCTGTCAAGTGCCTGATATTATCCATGAGTTCAAGTACTGGTTCAGAGTGGCCTCCTTTCTTTCAGGGAGACAACAATGTCCTAGCATATAACATATCCACCCACAGAAAAACAATCTGCATGGTTTTCCTCTGTCACTGGGAGTGTCTGAGAAACAAGCCAAAAAACAGCCCCAAATCCCATAGTTATATTTTAGCTTTTTTTTAAATTATTTATTTCCTGTATTGAACATGCATAAGCCAATATGTTGCATCCTACACTGTCAATCTATATGTCTATGTGTTATTCCTATGTTGTATATGAAGTAAGTTTGTATTCCACAAATGAAAGTCAACTTGTTTTTGTAACCCGGTGTTTTTTCCTTGCATTTTACATGTAGAATGCACAGTGTTATTCATGCATTCCACATTATTCTAGCACTGCACATCTACAAGTTACTTCCATTGCATATGTATCAGTCAACCTTTTGCACGTGTAAGTCAAATCGTACATTCTAATTCAAAAGATTTCATAAACTGTTTATTTCATTTGTGATTTCTTGTATGAATTATGTATTTGTCATTGCCATCAAGCCCAGGATGTAGCTGGAAGGCTCATCAGACCAGACGAAACACCCAGTTAACAAAGTGAAAAAAATTGCTATGGGTAAAAGATTAGGAGAAAGTGAAGCATATGCTTCCATATGTTCAGCAAGCTTGGAAGACACGACTATGCCATAGTAACAAAAACAATATGTCCTTAAGAACATAATAATAATAATAATGATAGTAAGTACCAGGTATAGTAACCAATGCAATCCCAAAGACACAGACAGGAACAGGAAGTTATACAGTAAATGAGTAAATGGAAAACTAATTGTCACATGTCCTTAATGTCCTTAATTTATAGGACAGAAGTAATGAGTAGTACTGTATCCTCTGTTGAACTAGACACATGCCAAAATATATAATAAAAGTGAAAGTAAAAGTGGGTAAACCCCTTGCATCATATGGAAACACAATCTGAAGATGTAAAGTAATACATATGTGGTATATACATATGTGCTATATCATAGGTTCATAGGTATATACTAAGCTAATGACCACCTGGCCCTTTATAAGCCTAGCCATGCACCCCAACCCAATTGCATTCCATTGTAACATGTGCATCTTAATTGCTGGGGTATGTTTGTTAGGAGTGGTATGTTTGTTAGGAAGTTGCCAACATTTTTTTGGGGATATGTTAGGGTTTGTTTATTATCGGCCAGTGTCTCTAAGAGTCATAGGGACCAACAAGGGAAGAATTTGTGGTTTCCCATCCAAAGATCAAGATTATGTTTAAATAGGGTTAGAGATGAAATATGCTTCACTTGGATGGGGGGCCTATTCCAGAACACAGAGATCCTTTGAGTCAAATATCTGCCTTGTCTGCATGTACTATTTATGTTGCAAGCAACGTTCATCTCCCTGGATCTTGTGGTTCTGGTGCTGCTTGTTTTGTAGATGTGCAAAACCTCCATCAGAGCTAGATCTAAGGATACTTATATGCCAAACTCAGACCACCTCTCAACAACCTGTAGGAGACAGAGTACAGAGACAGTGTTTTAAGGTGATCTGTACAGGACAGTGTGCTAATACACTGGATTCTCTTGGTGGAGAACATCTGTAGACATTCCAGCTGTTGCATATGCCCAGTCAGGTACATGACGATGGGGGAATTGCACTCAATGAAGGGTCCGATAAGGGATAAGTACAATGGTACTATAACTTCCTTGGACCCATATGCCACTTATAATTTGGGTGGCATAGAATGATTTTCTTACAACCTTGACTATGTATTGGTCAAAGGACAGATTACTGTCTACATATGTTCCCAGAAGTCTAACTACCAGGTCAATTCTTTGGGATGTCTTGCCAATGAAGTAATTTGCCTGTGTAGACATTTTCACAAAAGACACTATAATGCACTTCCTTGGACTGAGTTTTAATCTGTGGCTTTGGCACCAGTCATTCATCTGTGTTAGACCCTCTTGCATAATGTTAGTGTCAAGGGGAGAATTTATGATAGCTCCCAACTTGCAGTTGTCTGTGAACTTAGTGAGCCAGAGGCCCTTGCCATTAGCCTTGACCTTCAAGAAGAAGATGCCACACAGGAGTGGGCCCAGGATGGATCCCTGTGCTAACAGACTGTCAACCTGCCTATTGGTGGAGGTGGTCTCACCAGTCATGACTTAGTGTGCCCTATCTGAGTCAGCTGGCAATCCAGCAAGTTGTGTAGGGATTTATGCCTAGTTCAGTGAGTTTGCCCACAACACCTCTGTGGGATATTGTGGTGAATTCCTTAGGCATGTCTAGGTAGGTGGTATACTCCATTTACCTTCATCCATTGCCTTGGTCACCTTCTCAAAGAAGTTTACCAGGTTAAGTAGGCATGATCTTCCTTTGACAAAACCAAATTGGGATGGGTCCAAAGTCAGTAGGTTGCCAATGTCTTTGTTGATCATTTCCATGATAATTCCTTCCATGGCATTGCATCTTAGACTAGTCAGACTAATGGTTCTGTAGTTTCTAGGGTCAGTTGATGGTCCATCCTTGTGAAGGGGGATGACTGTTGCCATCCTCCATTTCTTTGCTGAGCAGCCTGATTTCAGGCTGCTGTTGAAAAATGCCTTGTGGTCCTGGTAGGTCATGTTTCAGGCTATTTAGGAAGCAACCTGGAATACTTTTGGGCCGCATTGTGTTTTAGCCTTAGTGAGCACTGCTATGACCGGTTTCCTGCTGATAGGGGGTTATGCTGATAGAGATTTCACAAGGGGTGGCAGAGAAGAGTGAGGGGTAAAGCTTGACCTGAATTTGTTGACCAGTAGATTTGTTATGTCACTCTGCTCAGTGAAAGTGGTACCATTTACTACAAGTTCTACACACTGCTGTGTGTTATCTTTGAGGGTTTGGACATAGCTGCAGAAGGTCTTGTGGTTGTCATAAGCCTGAGAAGGTATGTCAACCTTGTAATTGGCCTTGTTGGAATTAATTAGTCCTTTTGGTTTCCTCTTTAGTTTTATTACTGGGCTCTTGTCATTGTGGGAGTTTCTTTTTCTGACTTTGGCCATGACTTTTCCCCTTCTGTTATATTGTTATATCCCCTGTTAAGATTAGGATTCCACTAATTTGGTTTGTTTTGGGGTTTGTTTTGGGCTTACTTCTGGTAGGGACATTAGCCTCTATGCAGCTGTTTACATATTTGTACAGTGTTTCTGTGAATAATTGTGCATAGCCTGTTGTAAACTCTAGGTTAGATGGGGCATTGAATTTTGACAAACTGACATTTAATAGAATGTAATTTGCTTTAGAATAGTTTCAAACAGTAACAGGTTTCACTGTGTTTTCCAATTTGATTTTTATTTTGACTGAGGCAGCTTTGTGATCCATATTCAACAGTGAGGATGTGACACAGGGGGTGGAGTTGCAGCACTGTCCCATACTATGAGAACAAAGTCCAGTATGTTTGAACCTCTGCTTGGAATGTGCATTAACTGATCAACAGCATTTATGTTAATAAAGTCCAGGAAACTTTGTGTTTGGTTCCAGTCTACAGAGGGGTACTTAATCTGTCCCATGAATAGAGTGTTTGGGTGGAGAATGGCTCCAATAGTTTTGGGATTCTTGAGACATTGATGATGACCTATAGCTTGATTCCACCATGGATGGTCCCACTGGTCATAATGATAGGCAACAGATGATACTTTGCTCCCAAAATTTAATGAATGCTCAAAAAGTCACAAAACAATACACGAAAAACTTAAAAAGAAAGAGTGTATGCTTTTGTCCTTCAGATGAATAGGACTTCATCAGAACAAAGCATCTAAAATGTATGAAAAGTGTATATGTATATATATATATATATATATATATATATATATATATATATATATATACACACACATATATATATATATATATATATATATATATATATATATATATATATATAAAATGTATGAAAAGTGTATATGTATATATATATATATATATATATATATATATATATACACACACACACACACACACACACACACACACACACACACACACACACACACACACCAAGTACTGCTTCACCGTTGATTAGAAATTAGTGAGGAACCAATCAGTTTCTCCAATTAATAAAGTAATTAGTAATGAACCAAGCAGATTCTCCAAGAAAACCCACTTGTGTGGTTTTACCTGGTGTGACAGTTGCAGTCGGAATTGATTAAAGCTGAAGATTTTTTATCCAACAAGTAGTGGTTTTTCTGCCAGAAGCTTCCTATTTTTTGTTTCCTTGGTTTGTGGACATCTTATTTTAGTTTGAGATTCTCCAATTAGTAAAATTTGACCCAAGCTATTCGGTAACAAAGTACAAAGTTATCATGCTGGTTGTTAAAGCACAACATAGAATGAAACTAATGAAAACAAGAAAATAAAAATATTTTTTATACAAAAACCTACCAAAACTATTGTTATAACTTAGCCACCCTCAACCTGAGAATGGGGACAATTGAAACATGGTCATTTATATCTGGTCTGCTAGTGGCATTTATCCTAAGTTGCCACAATAACTCCTTATATTCAATAATAGTTTCCCATGGTCCACCCCATGGGCTATAGCCCACCTTTTCCATAATTAAAAATGAAAACTGCCTAAAAATATCACATTCAGTAGAATGCATGTAAAGGGCATTATTTGGATTTGCTCTCAAAATATTATAATTATGTTCACAAATGTTCTTTCTGAGGGAAAGCTCCATTTGCCCCACATAAAAAGATGACCATTCCAATCACTTGACAATGTAAATCAATCCATTGGTGTTACAATTACCTTTATATGGAAAAACCTGTGTCTCCAAATTGTTTTTTAATAGCAAGCTATCACACTCATAAATAAATCTGTACTGATTGCAAGCTCCACATTTCCTAGTACCATTTGTTTAATTGCTACCTTGACCATGATGGTAACTCCCTTCAGTGAGATTCTTAACATTCTTGTTTCAGTTATACACACAGAATGGTTCCTGTCCCATGGTCTCCACAATAAAATCAGATGTCTTTAAAATATTCCGGTTATTTCTAACTATTTGGCTTTACTAACTGGTTTGCCAGCATGATGCATTATAACTATTCCAGGTGCAACTGACAGTTGGCAAGACACCCATCCAAGTTATAGCCAGCTATAGACTCCCCTCCATGACTCAGGACACCAACTCCTTCTACTACCTAGACCTACTTGACTCCATCAAGGTACCCCCTAACACCCTGATCCTTGGTGACTTCAACTACCTTACCATAGACTGGGTGAACTATTCCTGCACTAATGCACTCACCCAATGATTCCTTGACTTCATCAGTTCTAACACACTAGACCAGCTCATCTCATCCCCCACAAAGGGCGATAACATTTTGGACTTGGTTCTCACCAACATGGGCAACCACTGCACCACTCCCATAGTAAGTTCTTTCTGGATGAGATCAGATCATCGGTCAGCCTCATTAAAAGTTTCTATCCCACCCCCTCACCTCCACCCCCCACAGCCGTAACCAGGCTAAAAAACTTCTCAAAAGCTGACTACAACCTCCTAAGGGAGGGTGTCAGTAGCTTCACACCACTGCCCCCCTCAGAGGATGCAGACAACTATGCTGAAAAGTACCCCAATGTAGTATACAAGCACCTGTACAACTGCATGGATTCAGCCAAACCCAACAGAACTAAAACTTGCTCCTCAAGGAAACACAAACCTATTTGGTGAACATCCTCTATCAACAGGCTTTACAACATGTTGTCCATGGGTAAAAATGGCACAAACTTCCAAACGGAAAAACTCCCTCCTTAGCCTCAACAAGCAAATTAGATCCTAGAGAAAATCTCCAAAGCCAATTATGAATTGAAACTAGCCACATAAACAAATTGAAACCACAAAATCTTCTTCAGTTACATCAGGAACCTCTATGGCAAAGCTCAGGTTTGCTCCAAATTAGTACTTAATTGTACCACTTACACTAATCCTGTTGACTTAGCCAACCTGCTAGCAGATAGGTTCACCGCAAACTTCACACCTATGTCCCCCACAAAGGCCCATCCAGCATCCCCAATACTTGTCCCGCACCTCACATCTCCATAGATCAAGTGTTAAAGGCCCTATCTAAGGCAAAGAACACAGCTTCCATGGGACCTGATAATATCCCAGGCTATATTCTACACCATCTCCAGCAAGAACTGGCTTTGCCATTGAGCACCTTATTAAACTACAGCCTAAGAACAGGCTTCATTCCAGCAGAGTGGGGAGCTGCCATTGTCATCCCCTTGCACTAAGGTGGTGACACTACTGACCCTGGAAACTATTGCTCCATTAGCTTGACAAGTCTCATCTGTAAAGCTATGGAGCGTATTATTATGGATTTCATAAACAAGGACATAGGCAACCTCAAAGCACTTGACCCCACCCAGTTCAGATTAGTCAAGGGCAGATCTTGCATGTTGAACCTGGTTAACATCTTTGAGACTGTCACCAAGACCCTGGATGAAGGAAGGTCAGTACTTACAGCTTACCTTGAGTTGGCTAAAGCCTTTGCCACAATCCGCCATGCAGGCATCATCAAAAAGCTAACACAACTTGGCATAAATTCCTATCTTATCAGGGGGGGTGGCCAACTGGCTCACTGATAGGACCCACAAGGTCAAAACAGATGTCTCCACCTCTGACAGCAGACCTGTTACTAGTGGTTTTGCCCAGGGAGCCCTGCTGTTTGGCATCTACCTCTCAGAGATCCAGACAAAGACAAAAGGCCTGTGGCTGACCAAGTTTGTGGATGACTCTAATTTGGGTACAGTCATTGACACCCCAACTGATATTAACATACTACAAGAGGGTCTCACAGTAAAAAAATGACTGGTGCCAAAGTCATGGCCTTAAGTTAAATGCAAAAAAATATATTATCATACCATTTGGCAAAAAAGATGGCCTCTACTGATTACCACATCAAAGGCAACCCTAAGCACACAACCTGTGGTGAGAGACCTGAGTACACAGGTTGACAACAATCTCACATTCGACATTCATGTAGCTGCAGTGGTCAGGAAAGCCTGTTATTTGGTTCATCTCATAAGTAAAGGATTTCATCTAGAAAAAAGGAGGTTATTACCTCTCTAAACTCCTCCATCATTTGGCCAATACTTGAGTACAACATCCCATTTGGTATGTACCTCTCCAAACACCTGCACCAAATGGGAAGACCACAGAAATACCTCACAAAGAGAATACATGGCCTCCAACACCTGTCCTATGTGGACAGGCTCAAATCACTATCACTCTACTCGGTGTCACACAGATTGCTCCCAGGATATCTGTGTCTTACCTACAAGGCAATCTCGGACCCTGCCCAACTAGAGAGGCTCCGTATCCATAAATCTAACTCCTCACGCATTACCTGCTTGAAAGGCCTAAATTTAATATGTGACATGAACAAAACCTGCTGGAGAGACAGGTTTGTCTCCCAGAGGCTCCACCATCTCTGGAATAGACTTTCCATACACATCAGACAGAGTACCTCACTGACCCTCTTCAAGCTCAACCTTGATGAGTGGATGGGAAACCACAAATTTGTCCCAGGAGTTCCACCTGTGTCCCTCACTGACAGGGGCAACAGGTGCTGACTGAGGTTTCTTTTTTGGGGATAAACTCTTGGCTAAGCTTGTAAGGGCCAAAGGGCCATTAGCCTAGTAACCTCCTATGATGCTATAATTTTAGCTATTGAAATGCTGAGTTGTATTCAAGAATTAAAGCCCTACTGAAAGGAGTAGAGGTGATAGAGTTACCAAGGGGCACCAAAGGTGGTGTAGTAAGATTGTCATTCTGAGTAATAACTTAAACACCTGTCCCTAAAATGGGTTTCTATTTGACATAGCGTTCCCTCCTTGACTTCATCACTAATGTGTTTCTCCAAGGACACAGAATAGCTCCTATCCATAAACACACATTCCAATTTCCTGTTTTCCTCTAAAAAAGGTTTGCTTCTCTGAAATCATTCTGGAAGTATCAAACCCTGCCTTTTTAGATTTAGATTTGTTTTTAAAATTCCACCCTCTTTTATATACAAAGTATGGGTGCTCACCTAAGATGTTTAAAACATCATCCTCAAATTTAACTTGCAGACACAGGTTTTCCCTTATAAAGGTAATTGTAACACTAAAGGTTTGATTTACCTTGACAAGTGTTTAGAATGCATATCTTTTTATGCGGGGGAAACTGAGCACTCCCTCAGAAAGTGCATCCATGAAGACAATTATGATATTTTCAGAGCAAATCTAAATAATACCCTTTACAGACATTCTACTGAATGTGACAATTTTAGGCAGTTTTTATTTTTAATTTTTGAAAAGGTGCACCATAACCTATAGGGTGGAACATACCATTGAATACAAAGAGTTATTGCAGCATCTTAGGCTGAATACCACTAGAAAATCAAGTATAAATGAAAATGTTTCAATTGTCCCATTCTCGAGTTGAGGGTGGCTAAGTTATAATAATAGTTTTGGCAGTTTTTTTGTATAAAAAAAATTTATTTTCTTGTTTTTATTAGTTTCATTCTATATTGTGTTATAACAACCAGCATGATCAACTTTGTATTGTGTTACAAATAGGTTGGGCTAAGTTTACTAATTGGAGAACCTCATAAATTCCTTACTGATTATTTTATTGAGTGGAGAAGCTGATTGTTTCTTCACTAATTTCTAATTAACAGTGGGGTTGTGCTTTGTGTGTATGTATGTCTATAAATATATATACACACACACACACACACACACACACATATATATATATATATATATATATATATATATATATATATATATATATATATATATATATATATATATATATGGGGTCTACGTCACATAATGTTCACATGAGCAAAAAATACCACAGAGAAAGGAAGCACTTGACCACTACGATGGGGGAAAAGGGCAGTTTCCTAACATTGGCCAATTGCTTCCTTTTCCTGTGGAGTTTTTCGCTTTTCTGAATGTTTGCTTTATAGAATATTCTCTCTATTCATCTCTACGAAAAGAGTTTCTGTGAAGTGTGGGTCAATTATGTGAAGTAGACACACACACACACACACACACACACACACACACACACACACACATATATATATATATATATATATATATATATATATATATATATATATATATATATATTAAAAATAAAATATATATAAATATATGTGTGTGTGTGTGTGTGTGTGTGTGTACTTTTATATATTTTAGATACTTTGTTCTGATGAAGTCCTGTTCATTTAAAGGCTAAAAGTATATGCTAAACTTTCTTACGTTATAAGTTTTTCATGTACTGTTTTGTGACTTTTTAATCATTCATTAAATTCTGGAAGCAAAGGATAATTTTTTATGCCATTAACACCAGTGGTACAATCTGCAGTGGAATATTTCATGTTTATGGTTTTGACTTCACACTGGCACTTTTTTGTGGTTATTGACCTATACCTTGCTAAGATAAGGTAAGGGACTCTCTCTAAGG